>NC_133204.1:40959822-41019822 GCF_958299795.1 Porites lutea
AGAGATTAAATAAAAATGGTTTATTCCTTTTTCGTGCTATAACAAATTTATCTTCAACATCCAGACAAAGCTTACATTCACAATCAATTTAACTGTGGTCTATCGGTGGTTAATTCACTAGTCTTCACTCTAAGGTTTATGCAATCCTCATCTGAAAGAGAATGGATAAAAGCAAATCAGATTTCCCCAACTGAAAAAGGTGCCTCAACTTTGCTGTGATAATTTCTTGTATTGTATGAAAGTTTCATCAGCTTTCCGTTAATGTGCTTAAATACAAAGGGTCGGCACAAATGTAGCCAGACTGATTACCGATGTAAGATGTTTTCATAATTATTTAATAGTTAACTGGGTCCCAATACCGAATAGAGCTGGCCCAAACTCCCTTGGAAACCCTTCTTCAACATTAAATGCGAGGCTTGGATAAGTCAGTAATAATTAAGGTTCAAAACTCTGGATCTTAAATGTATCTTGAACTTCAGTAATATAAAAAAAATAAGGAAACTAATATAAAAAAGGACAACTGAACAAAAGAAAGAAACACTTTGTACTGAAGAGAGAGAAAGCCGAGATATATGGAAAATTGAATGTCTACATACAGTTCACGTGCACTTTTAATTTAAATCTTTCTTACCATTTATCAGAATTATTATCCACAAAACCAGAGGCCTTAGTATCAGGCCGATATATGGAAAAGTGTAACTCGCTCTCTCGCGCCTTTTGGTATCTCTGCCGACTTCTGGACCTTTTGTGATCAAGTGTTCTACCGTATCTAAAGTAATAATAACCAGAACTTTCCACGCTGTCAGGAAAAATTGACGATAGAAGAAATGCAACCAACACGGTGAATATCAAGCTGTACTTCATTTTTTACCCCTATAAAGAAACAAAACGAGTATTGCTTTTTACTTCGTACTTTAAGGCAGTACAGAGGGTTGATTCACTTTTAAAAGGGGCTTTTCTTGCTGTGTTTACCAGTAAATCCTCTCCGGAACTTTGGTGCGCCATGTAAGATGCATTGTCAAGCTAAAACTACTCTAACAATTCCGTACTCGCGTCCTTCCAACTTTTTGGGGATTTGCCCCGATCTGCTGAAATCGGAGTGTTGTTTGCTTCTTAGTGCGTGCCAACTAAAAAAATACGATTACTTTCCTTGCTTGCAAGACCACGCTTACATTATAATACATGAGAATACATTATGTATCGTACTGAATATTGAACGTAATAAGTACATATAGTACAGGGTACGGTTGAGACCGTTATGATTATTTGTTTGTTGTTTTACTCTGACTCAACAAGAACTTAGTACAACCGTTCACGTAACTCATAAACCATGATTACTTGCCTCGGTGTAAAATGAAGATCGAAACTGTGCTTCATTGTGCCCATGCGGTTAGCTTTTGTCTTTCTAAGCTGCCCTTTTTTTAGATTTCGAGCAATGCCTTGTTGAAAGAAAATAATGTCTTTCACACCGCAAATTTTAGATAAAAAATTAAGTGGTGAACTCAGAGAAACAACAGGCATACGCGATGGAAAAATATCTTTTTATATATAATATAAAAAAATACTTACCGGTAATTCATATTCTTAAGTGAATTGAAAACGTCTTAAAATGCAGTTTTCTCTGGTTTCGAACAAAAAGCTCATATTAACGGAAATCAGATATCCTTTGAAACCTTTAAATTATAAAACCTTCAGAATTTAGTTTCCAGCGTTCTTGGTTTGTGACTCAAAGGTTTAATGAGACCTATCTTTTTATCGAGGCCCTATTCAAATCAAAAAATTGTTCTTCCTTCTCTTTTTAATGTGTGGCCTTTTAAAGAAATCTATACAAATTTTTCCCGTAAGGATGGGTACCGGTCAAACAAAGGAAATTAAAAATATTTACTCAAGAAAATACATCGAATTTCGCTTATAGCTATGTATGTCTGGGAGCGAAAACGAAAATGTTTAAGACACCGTTCACCATGAAAATAACCTTGCTCGGACCACGACTGGTTTACTTCTGTTTTGACAGCGATATCATCAAATATTATCTTGTGCAGGAATCCGTTGGCTTAAAGTCAAGCATTCGTTTTCTTGCAGTAAAACCTGAAAATTCTTCAAAAATATTTTACGGCATATGCAATTTCAGAGTCATGCTTGCTGCGAGACTAAACATAAACATAAACCAAGCATCCGGTGAATCTTGATTAACGATCGTTAGCAAATAATGTCCAGATATCGATATATCTTGTCCAAATTTCTAACAAAAAATAAAAAATAAAAATTTTCCTGATAGAAATAATATGAACTAGTAAGGCTACTATCGAACCATAAGTAAAGAAGAAAAACCTCGCTCTCTATGATACAGAGAGCCGAGTATCCGAATGCTTGCTATAGTAATCCTCTTTCCTCGTCATAAATAATACAGGTTTTCTCAGAGTTTTTTTCTTTTTTTTTTTTATCGAATTTTGTGTTAGATTTGAAGCATTTCGCAGTTGCAGTAGTGGCAGTGTTAAAACGTTTAAAACATTTAAAATACTTTTCTTACCCAATTTTTGTCGCAGTTTTTCTCTTTTTTTCTTAGTCTTTTTTTTAGAAATGCCCTTCTTTTCTTTGGACTACAGTTGCCCTTAAGACTACCTCTCAAACGCGGCAAAATTATTTGAGCCCCAAATTACGTCGATATGTAAATAATGTTGTCCGGCAAAGAATACACCTCCGCGGAGATTGCTGGATTTAAAGATGAAGAAATAAGCGCGACCATCAATTTTCCGTGTGATCTGGGCCATACGTTTCCCTTTTAATTGGATAAAATAAATACAAAGGCGAAGGAAATGAACCGACGTGTTAATGTATGCCATTTGTTTAACTGTTAATATGATTCTCCATTTGTGTTTATTTTACGCTAAAGCAAACAAGAGATTTACAGATGCAATTAATTCTTACTCACGGAATAAACTTGCAGTATATTCGTGTGCCAAAAAGAATTAACAATGTTTACAGGCGTCTGTATTTGCTTAGAATAGGTTCAAATCTCTGTGCAGCTAATATCTTTCCCATTTTATCTATCTGTTAATTTCCTGAAAATATACTACTAAAATGAAAATAGCTGAAAATTTGTTATTTTTTTAATTAAACTCTGCAAATTGTTAAATAAATCCTTATTCTCGTGCGATTTTAAATAAGACTGTTTTTTTTCTCACATGGAATTCGGGAAAGCTGACTGGATAATGTCAAAATTACGAAAAAGAAAAAATGATAATAAGTAACACTGCGTTTCCTTATGAAACGTTTTGTCAACTTCCGGAAACTGCCTTTGAAGCAACAGTGATCAGAGTCTGACAGTGTACTTATAGAGCCGATTTCGAACCTACTTAGGGGCACGAAAATATATTAAGTGGAAACATGGCGTGTGAACATTGTATTGCGAGTTACGCAAGCATATTCCGACAAGTTAAAGGTGGCAGACGATACGCCGATTGATACGCCCTTTAAACCCTAACAACACTACGCTTTGTTTCAACTTTTATTAATCAACCATTCTGGACAGCATGTTTAAGTCGAAGTGAAGTCGGGTTCATTAAGTTCACTTTTCTTATTTCCTGTTTGGGATTTTCAACAACCCTGCCAACAACAGCAGGGATCAAATGTCGCTTCTGTACCAAAAAAAATCATGAAAAAAAACATTTTTTTTTTTCAAAAAAAACCACTCAATAATCAAGTCTAATCAACTGCTTTCTTGTTTGCAATTTTAAATTTGTTAAGAAAGAAAATTTATTTGATTAGGGTGTAGCGAACTGTTTTTAATTATTAGTATTTAACTGAACAGGAAATAAAATATTGATGGGAATAAACTTTGTATTTAAAGGTGTTCAGTGAAAACCCCTCAGACACCCTTTCTACAATCACAAACGTTGGACTCTTCAAAGTTACGTCTGCCGGCCTTTCCGTGAAAGATCGTCTCTAATTATCAAAATGATTAGCAAGAGTTTCCCAAATCCCTCTGACTTTTACTTTTTATTAATAATCATGTATACGGTACGAGACACTACCAACGGAGTATTTGACACTGAATTGTTCTACAAGAAATAAAATGTTCATTTGCTCTATTACTGCAATTTCTCTAATTTCTAAGGGGTTCAAAAATCACTACTTATCTTAACATAAAGGAAACATTGTCCTTTTTAGTGCAAGGAGGAAACGTTTTGAGGACGGTGTGGAAAAGATATACCTGTTTGGTGATAGTAGATCATCATAGAAGGTTACTGAGGCGTACGACCCTAATACTAAAGAAAATGAATACAAGACAACACAACAACAACGACTGCTTGGCATACCGCTGGCTTTTAAGCATTACTAAAACAGAAAATAATTCTACATTTTTTCAAAGAAAAAATTAGTTAAATGCTACAACTGTTTATTTATAAGCACTTTTGATATTGTTTCTGACTTACGTATGACTTTCATATTACGTAGTAAGCAAAAACTTTAGACAAGGAAAATTTACGCAACATTGAAAATTGAACTTGACATAAGGCACCTGTGCCGGCAAGTGACTTTGTTTTCGTGACAAGAAATTTGAATTGAAGTCAGTGCCAAGGAAAAAAGTTGAATTATGAAAAACCAGTTTCATGGCAATGAGGACTGGAATTTCAAAATTATATAACGTATTTTTAATATCTATGTTTACCTTCATTAACTTTTCTCTACACTTGCTAGGCAAACATGCAAATAATAGCATACAATTAGAAGATGAATTTGATTTATTCAAAAGTTGTTGCTGTTTGAAAAGGTTTCAGAATCCGAAGAAGTCATAAATTACGCGTAATTTACTTTGGTCACAGCAAGGCGAAAATCAGTTCTGAAGAACAAATAGTGCTGATAGATTAACAGTGGCTCAGGAAAAGTAATTAATTTAAACACGATTTTCCACAGATTTTGCAGATAAATCTGTAAACTCTTTTTTATTTTCTAGAAATAAAGCGAAAATAAAATGTCAAAATTTGGTAACAAATTGGACAAGTAATCACACATTTCCTGTTAGGGCTGAGTAAAAAATCAGTTATGGACTCCTTTCAACTGAACTTAAGCGTCAATTTTTCAGGTGTTAAGTAAAATCCCTGCTAAGCTCTTTACTGGCAACTGAAGTCTAAGCAGATATGAAGTCCTCTTCAGGTTACTGTATCTAAGCCGTACTGACTAAAGCCAGCTTAGTACGTGTTTAAGATAGTTCAGCATTTCACGGAGTCCCAGGACGTACATTTGTCTTACGTTTATGTGCAACATAATAAATTCCGTGCAAATTAGCTGCTCAAAGGTCTGATTGAGTATTGTTAATCGGATATTATAAACTATTTTGTTCTAAATGTTGTGTCTTGAGGGTTTCAACATAGTTTTTAAAAAATATATACTACTCCTATTTTATTTGTATTGACTAAAGTTGGTTTTTAAAACACACCGTAAAGAAACCAAAATGTGCATTACACGGGCAATAGTTAAAACGCAGGATTTAAAATTCATGCATTTAATTACTTTTTTTCCATGTTTTGGACTGTTATTTTTGCACGGGTCTGTTAATGGAATGTTGGCGAGATTTACAGAAAACAGAAGCTCATTTTGACAACGAATAAACAAGAATAAGATTGATATCATGGGGTAAAATTTTGAAACAGTCATGAAACATTTTTTTTTTTTTTTATAATACCAAAAGAAGCAGAAAATAGCAAATATTGATTAATGTATACACTTGAACGATGATCGGATTTGCTGAGGTATGGTAAAATCTGCTCCACGGATCTTCGAAAAATGCCCCAACAGTTGGGCAACAAAAACTTGCTGAAATTGATGAAAATGACGCTGGGAAATTAAAATTGTCAGAGAAGGCGGAGACAAGAGATAAGCAAAAAAGATAGCGCCTGAGTATAAAATTCTTTGCCTATCTTTCCTGCTTACCTAATATGCATGAAGCAAATTAAATAAAAGGCGTAATAAACAGCGTATTATCTTAACGATGAGGGAAACGACGTTCAAATAAATGTGAGGGCTATTTCTTTATAAACATGGGTTTGGATATGAAGGATTAGAACTTAAAAGTTGAGTATCAAGAAAACAACCTTCTGTATCACCGTCTTGAGGTAAATCAGATCACAGGTAAGTGTATTACCCTCTTTTTAATGTCGGCGAAAATTAATATCTGCTAAATCCAGAAGGTAATTGTCGATGCAACTAAGACTGAGCATGCATGAATTCAAGTCGGGGAAGAATAATTATTGGAGTACGATCCTTTATGAGCCTTTGTTAGTTTCACCAGTTTGGAAATAAATTTTGTTTAGAAATTTTATCCAGCTTCATATTTCTTTTTTTCAGTAAAAATATGAAACGTCGAAGTTTATATCCAGCAATCGCGCCTTTTTTTGTTCTATTGGTTCTGGCTGTTCAAGACTCGCAGCTAATGTCTCCATTTGGTAGAAGATTTGGCCGTTCAGTAGGTCCAAAGAACAGCTTCCAAAGATCAAGTCAAGCATATTTTACCGATCAGCAGACATCATCACCCTCTCGACATGAGCAAAGAGCTTTCCAATATTCCAATGAAAGACCACTGGTTATTGAAAAGAAACAGGTTGATGCGAAAAGCGTTAACAATATACTTATTTATACTACTACATGAGAAATTTCTGTAATTTGATTGGCTTAGAGCAGTGGTATTTCAACTTAATTTGAAAAACCTACATGTGAAAATTAAAAACCTTTTGCGGGTAGTAGTATAACAAATTAATAGCTAGCATGATTTGTACGCGATATTGGGTATAAATACCACTTGTGATATTTCAAAATTGTCTCAAATTTCACTCGCCTAACGGCTTGTGAAATTACGTATAACAATTTCGAAATATCACTCGTGGTATTTATGCCAAATATCAGTACAAATCATGCTATAGAGTGTTTTCACATGACGTCACGACGGCCATATTGGTGTCCCAAAACAATGAAACGGCGGCCATGTTGGTGTCCCAAACCAATCCTGTGGGAGTACTAGTTGAACTCTTTTCTTATGCAAACGCTTTCTTTTGTTTCAATAAATTTGCATAGATGCTGGCCACGTGAGTGAAAACACTCTATTACCTATACAAATCTATTGGCCAAATTACAACTTCTGGTGTACAAATCCACCTTAGATAAAAAGTTTAACATGGCATTACTAAAAGCCGGTGAATCACATCTTCCCGGTGTTTTTTTATCAGGTTCTCTCTTTCGTCGCTTCACCGCAGAAACAGATTAAAATTATCTGATCATATTTGCAACATTCCAATTTTTTTTTTCCAATGGGAGCTTAAAAAGTCTTGCCGAAGCATGGTAGAGTTTGATAAGCCATGAAGATTACTCTCGGAAAGAAAACATCCAAGACATCTTCAATTAGAATTAATTTCCATGGTTACGTTAACCAATAAATTATGTCCGTCTACTCTTAACTGTAAGTCATTTTGTTTCTTTGCAGAACATTGAAGCAGATGATGCTGTAAAGAAAAATTCAGAACCCCTAAGAAACATTTGACCAAGAAAATATCACGTGATCTACCTTTAATTTACTTAATATATTAATATATATATTGTAAGAGTTTAAAAAATCGAAACAATTAAAGGCCCGTAATATTCCTTTTACGCAGAACGTCTACAATATTATTCCACAACCGACTCGCTGAAGTTATGTACAAATATTGATACAATTAACGATACAGTAGCAATTGACCGCTACAGAAAATACCATAACATACGTTATTATCCATTCAAAAGATTTCTTCGTTTCTGATTGGTTAAAAGCACACGCATAATGCACTATAACCAGCTACTATTGACCAAATTTGGAAGAAATTTGTGATTAATCAACCGATGACGTCAAAAGTGCAGCACAGTTGCAAGTTTATGCACCGTTAACAGAGATGACCTGTGCACAAGATTGAGTTGTTTTGGTTGTAAAAAGAAAAATAGCCAGACAGTCGTCGGAAAATTTTACTCTTTTCACGACGAACTATTGTCTGAAAACATAGCAAGAAGACAACTCGACGGCTATTTGGAGTATATTTGCAGAACTGAACAGCCCTTTATCTTCTAAACATGCGCTATCGAGGTGAACTTAACATCGACGAAGGTAAGCATGTTTTAGCTTGTTTTTAAACTAGGAATTATTTGGAATGAATAATAAAGCAGTTAAAGAATTGGGCTTTCGTAGGATATAAAGAATTATACAGGTCTCGGAGGGTGTTATCCACCTCAGCCATAACAACTACTAGATCTGCATAATTCTTCATATCCTACTCAACCTCATCCATTAATTGCTAAATAATGTTTTTTGTTTGTCACCCCAAAATTTTGCATAATCATTGTCTTTCGTTTCTCTTGGGAGTTGAAATGGCCTCAATAGAAACTGAAAACAATGAATATTCAAAATTTTGGGTTGACAAACAAAGAGCATTATGAAAGTGAAGAATGGCTTGTTATGGTATTTTCTGTAGTGGTCAACTACCACGAAAGGACCCTCATTTAGCAAGAATGAAGATACCAATTCTATTTTTTGGTAAGAATATTGTTCTTGTTTTTTGGTGAATGACGTGAAATAAATAAATAAATTATAAGTAAATATATAGAGGATATTACACGGTGGCGCGAAGATATGAATTTTATTTTCGAGTGGCAAAACAATATTTTACGAACGAGCGCAGCGAGTGAGTAAAATATTGTTTTTACCACGAGAAAATAAAATTCATATCTTCAAGCCGCCGTGTAATGTTCTTTTTATTGTATAGGAAAAAAGACATCGATAAAATAATAGAGGGAAATGACCGAAATTACGTCATCGATAAACTCATGTGTGAGATTATGGAAATAAACCACTTGGGTCCCGGAAGAAGTTTTTATGAATTTTACGAGTGGTATATTTTCCAGTAAAACACTCGTGTCTATATAATAAAATAAAATAGCACATGAATACAAGGTGAAGACAATCAACTTGACAAATAGATTAGCATTTCAGTAATTTTCAAACCAGTTTTACTTGAATGCGCGGCAATGTGGTCCGCATATATAGGAGAGAGAGGTTCTTGGATAACCTTGCCTTTGAAAAGTTTCTCTATGGAAGGGGAAATTTAGCATACAATTGCTACACTAATAAGCAATTGTAAGGAGCTGATACTAAAGCCATGTTTTGCAGTAAAAATAAATGACCTTTGATAATGATTCTGCTCCGCATATAAACTTTTAGCTTGTCGCTGGAAGCTTCATTTTGAACCGGTTAAGCCGCAGCATCCATTTATGACATTTTTGCAGCGTCAGAATAACGGTCATATTCAAGATAAAAATAATTGAGGTGGCTCGATGGGGGGGGGGGGGGGGGGGGGGGGATACCTCCCAAGTCTGAGCATTAACTACGTCGGCATGAGTAAATATATGGGAAAAAGATTACCAAAATTGTATTATATATAGATGAAATTTTCTTATGATCTGGGTTTTATTGCATACGGATTCGCCATGGCAACGTAATGACGCCATTGCGTTTTTTGCTCAATTTTGTGTTTCTCTGTACTAGGAGTTTTTTTTAAGAAATCGATTGTACCTGCCATAATTGCAATTATGGCAAAGTTTGAAAAAATTCTAAGAGAGCGTTTTCGAAATATTTTGAAACGAAGTTTTAAGAATCATAAAAACAGCGAAATAGCATGCTATCCACACAATTAGCTAACATTTTATGAAAATGATAATCTTTAGAAACACGGCTTCATCTCATAGTGGTTTAATTCCATTGAAAACTGCGTACAAAAGAAGGGGAATTGCTCTGGGCGATCGCGAGTAAGAAGAATTTTATTAACTTGCATTCAGCTGCTTTTATTACAGTTTGTCGACGTAATTTGGTCCATGCCTACAAATCTAGCATTTTTCAAAAAACCGCTCGATAGTTTTTTTTATAAATGTGAAAATCCCGAGATCAATCGTGTAGTGAATATACCCTAAGAGTTTCAAGAACATTGAAACAGTGAAGGCTTTTAAATAGGGCCTCAAATATAACCAATTTTCCCCCCAGATTTTAAGTGTTTATAAGCGAGCGTCCTCATTATTCACTGGCACAAGCAGAAGAAATAAATTTGCATCAAAAAGAACTCTCGATTACTTTCGAAGAAATATCCGGAATATGCTAATTTTTGACTTGTGTCGACACAGATAGCAGTGAGAGCCGAAATGGTGAATGTCACGGCTCATCGTTATTACATCGGGATTTGTTATATTTAAGGCTCTATTTAAAAGCCTTCACTGTTTTCAATGTTCTTGAAACTTGCAGGGTATATTTATTGACGATTGATCTCGGGATCGTCAAATTTATAACAAAATTTATTGAGAGGTTTTTTAAAAGATATGAAATTTGAAGGAATGGACCAAATTACAGCCAAAAACTGTTAGTAACAAAAGCAGCTGAATGCAAGTTAATAAAATTCTTTTTGCTCGCGATCGCCCAGAGCAATTCCCCTTTTTTTTGTACGCAGTTTTCAATGGAATCAAACCACTATGAGATGAAGCCGCGTCTCCAAAGCTTATCATTTCCTTAAAATATTAGCTAATTATGTGGATAGCATGCTATTTCACTGTTATGAAACTTCGTTTCAAAATATTTCGCAAGCGCTGTCATAGAATTTGTTCAAACCTAGCCATAATTGAGGCAATTATGGCAGGTACAAACTCCCTTAAGCGATTTCTTAAAAAACCTCCTGTTACAGAGAAACACAAAGATAAAAAAAAAAAACGTAATGGCGTCATTGCGTTGCCATGGCGACTCCGATTGCAATGAAACCCAGATCATAAGAAATTTTCATCTTTAAATAATACACTTGCGGTAACATTTTCCCATATCTATACTCATACCGGGGTAGTTAATGCTCAAACTTGGAAGTATCCCCCCTGAAAAATCCAGACGAGCCACCTTAAGTTGAAATATAAATTTCATGTTCGATGAACAACCGTCAATTACGTTTCTTTAGGTCCCGGGCCCGCTGTAATTGGCCACAGCTGTTGAGGTGTCCCTGCCAGCGTTCTTTCCGTTGGCTTGTTTGTTTGTTTTTTTTTGGCGAAGCTAATAAAATAAAAATAAAACATTATTTTTGCAACAACTTTTGGCCGCTACAGAAGACGTTCTTTTGACAAGATAAAAAAAAACAGTCTTATAAACTGAACTGAAACAAAAATATCGTTTTTTTTTATAGCTATACCGCTTTTTATGAATAATTTTTCTTAATCAAGAAAACCATTGTACACCATATTTTTACAGAGATCAAGAAATTACTTTAACACGTGCAAGGTGTCAAAGACCTCGGTCTGCTCGCCGCCCACGGTTTTTTAGTTTGACGTTAACCAAGAAATTTTGTCAAACACGACACAGAGTTTTACAAAATACCGAAGCCAAGAAGAGATTTGAAAGTATTGCGTCTGGCAGTAGTTTTGAGCCCCGGCAGTTTTCCTTGTCCTTAGATGTTTTTGTTGGCCTGTTTGAACTTGATCGTGTACAACGTTGAATAGAGTGTTTTCACATGACGTCACGGCGGCCATATTGGTGTTCGAAACCAAAGAAAAGGAGGTCATGTTAGGTTCTCCAAACGCGGTGAAGGTAAAAGGCGGAATGAGTTTGCGGAATGGCATGTGGCATGGCTTGCGGAATGACATAATTGTAAAATATGGAAAATGGCACAAAGAAAGAAATTAGACTGAAAAACAATCGCGCATCTTTGCCATGCCTTTTTTTGGCGCCAATTTGATTGAGCAACTTTTTTGCTGGTCCATTTATTACTGCTAGCTTAAACCAGCAAGGCAGAGCAGAAAGCAGAGACAAGCTTTACTGCATTTGTGTCTATGTAATACTTAATTAATACTTAATATTTATTTTTGTTGCTTTCGACAATACTTTCTCTCTTTCTGCCCACCATTATAATAAAGTCAAATGTCAAAACGCAAGAGGGAAAAAACGCTTGTTGAACGTGAAGTTGGGCTAGCTACGATTCTAGGGATTATTGCCCCCGCAGGGATTTCGCCTAGAAGGCAAAACCCGAGGAGGCACTTTAGTAACTCGCGCGTATATTAAGGAAAGTACTTACAGTTAAAATATACAGTCATACAGTCAATATAGAAAAAAACTCGATTTGCTTGAACAGGGGCCGCGAGGAATCGGCAGGTAATGATGACGTTTCTATTGTTTGCGCCCGCAGGTACGAAATGGTTAGGATGACGTAAAACAAAAAATCCCAAAGGAACAGCTTACAATAGGTAGATTCTGTGACATGAATTGTGCAGTCATACTTCGATACTCTTTTGCGTTACGGTGTTGTCTGTGACATTCTGTGGAGCAGTTGTTATGAAAGGTATGGACCAAATGACACTCGTTACGCGTAGATGAAGTTATAAGGTGCGTAGAACAGTGTATATTTCAACACTAAGTGAGTTTGCCAGACATGAGTTCACAAATCTTTGATTGGAAACCTTCAGCTGAACCTTGCCAGACACTCGTTCTCTTTCTTTGACCGGAATAAGACTCGGCCCAAAACAAGCAAGACGAGTGAATGATTCAACGGCTAGCTTATCACTAGCAAAACGGTGGACGATTACAGAAATTCGCCGACCATCAAATTCTGTGCTGACTTATTCCCTGCTCACAAGGCAGATGTCCTTCCGCTATAAAATTTAAAATAAGACTAGAATGCGCGAGCGTGAATTGATCAAACGTCCTTTTAATTTCTAAGGCTTACTTTCCGGCAAATGAAATGAACTAAATGTAAAAAGTGAAATAGAAATAGCGAAAAATCAAACTTCTAAGTAAATCTTTTCTTATGGTTTAGAATAAACTATTATCGAAACTGAGAATGTTTTGATCAAAGCTGCGTAAATCGAACTGAGACTGTGCATGGAACCTTGCGTTTTTTTTCTGTACTATTTATCTCACCTATTGTATGGAATATGTGTGAAAATCTTCATTGTGAATCGGTATATTTCAAAGAGCTACACAATGAGCAAGAATACTATTGACCGACAATATACAGACCGGGGGCAGCTGTAGTGTCAACTATTACTAGTTAATTAATACGGTGGACGGATCAGATCATTTTTGAGACTAAATGAAACCCCGAGTCAAACCTTAATCTGTAATCCAGAAATCGGGTGAAGCAAACTGCTCTCTGTCTCCTTTCGGCCTTTCCACGTGTCTTCGCACCTTCCTTGTTTGTGTGAGTGTGTGCGTTTGATTGTCAAAAAATGCTAAAGCGGTAGCCGGGGAAAAGAAGAAAAAAAGACTCACACTCAATTGCATGGATTCGGACTCGCCCTTCTCCGCCGGCTGTTAGCTTCGCGTGCCGGAAACTTAACCAAGCAGCTAAAGAAACAAAATACAAGATCCGTTTCATCTCTGAATATTATGTCACGATCGCGTAACCCACCGTCTGACGCACTTCTCACGCGGTTGCAAATACAAATATAGTTAAAAAGAAACTGTAGAGTTAATCGTGCAAACATTTTTGCAGAAAAAAGTAGAAGGGAGCGTGACACTCAATTATGGCCGACTTTCGTGCTGTAGTATCGGTGCTGCCATGCAGCTCGACTAATAAAGGCAAGAAGAATCTTTGTGGCTGTGCGGAAAAGGCTAATCGACAATGAGCCTTCGTGGCTTTTTGATTGTCATCGTATGCCAACATTAAAACAGCAGCTGCGTTTGCCAATTGATTGGCGTCAAAAAAAGGGTGCACTTTTCAGTTATTTCTGTGGGTCATTCTGCATATATTACATTCCACATATTTATGTCATTCCGCAAGCCATGCCACATGCCATTCCGCAAACCCATTCCCCCTTTTACCCTCACCGCTCCAAACGTGAACTCTTTTTATATATTAACGCTTTCTTCTGTTGCAATAAATTTGTATAGATGCTGAGCGACGCAAGTTAAAACGCTATATATAGCGGCTGTCATAATTTTAAAGAAAGTGACTGATAGTCTGCTACACAGCCGTTTTTTGTGTCGTCACGCAACGTTTCTTCCCTGGGGAGGAGTGTTGCGTGACGACACTAAATGTGGCAGACTAAGTGACCAGTGGAAACGTCTTGTTATTTATTGCGTGAACCGAAAACAAGAGATTGTTGTGCACTTCTACGTGTTGTCGAGACTTTGAGAGATTGATGTATTTGAAATATCTTAATTTTGCATGGAAAATCGAGGAAGTTTTCAAATATGTCGATCATCTTGGATTTTTTTCTAATGTTTTTACATTGTAAAAGAGCATGAGAAATAAAATGAATTCTATTAGCATTTCAAACGCTTTGATACTTAGCGTTGGATTTTGGCGCTAAAAATAAGCTGCAATATAATGAGTGACTGCCAGACTTGATAGATTTGATAAAAAAGACAAGGATTAATAAACGCTAAAAAGTTTTATCGACATGCACATTTCCGTCTGTTCTAATTGTGAAATGTTTTACCAGCATCATAGTACTGAGGGAATGTCTTTGAAGAACAGAAGGAAATTGCTTCTGGTCTTTAAGCTTTCAGTATTGACATTATTTGGGTGAAGCTATTAACCCTGGTCCAGTTGTGGCCGATATTGTCCTGGATTATTCACCGACAACACATCCTAATAAGCTCGGGTCACTGTCCAAAATTTGCTATTACATTGAACGTTTATAGTTATGTTTCATTAGAATCAGCCGCACAACTGATAAAGGTGTAGCTTTATTAAAACTAATCGGCTGTTTTGTGTTTTGTTGTTAATAAGAAGTTTATTGGAATAAAACACATTTTCTGCCCAGATTCATAAACGCATCCTATTCACAGTCAGATAGATTAAAATTGTCAGTGTTGATTACAGAAAAAAGCGATCGAAGGACATGTCATAGTGACTCTAGTTCTTCAGTGCTAAAAAGAAACTTACAAGAAAATTGTGCATAGGCTTTTTTTAATTTTTGACTAGTTTTTTTAGTTTTGTTATTGCTGACTGCTGACTTGGAAAAAGTCATTGAGTTCAAGGAAAAAACAGTTCCTCCTCGAAAACTGAAATGCGAGCTTGGGTTCACAACTAAGCAGCTTAATTATCGGGACAATAATGTTTTTGTCTTTTTTGTCAACTGCATGCGGCTAGTCTTATCCACTTCTTGCTCTTAGTAATCTCTACAACTAAATTTATATAGAACCAAAATTAAAGCGCTTAGGTTTAGGGCGAAAGGAGCAAAATGATTATGAATTATACGTAAAAATGACTTGGATGTAAACAAGGCAAAAATTTCAAGCGTTTCTCTAATGTAACTTAATTATATGACTGTACGTCGACCACATGAATCGTTGAAAAAAAGACAAACCCAACAAACAAGATCTTACAAAGTTTCAAAGCATGATAATATTATTAATCTGTATCTATACTTTGAAACTGTTGCTAAACAAAACTTGCACTTGAATATCATATATTTACTTGAAAATTGTGAACGGTTAATGGGTACCCTGTGACTGTACTACCTGAGACACTTGCTAACCGTGAAAGTTGATAAGGTTTTTGTAGCGATAGTCGATCGTTGAGTTTGAAGTAAATATGAAACCTTTACATTATCAACAGTACATTGTTTTATTTGTCATTTTCATCAACCCCGCCTTTCCTGTGATAATGTCAGAACTACGATAATAGAAACTGAAATCGCCGGACATTAATTTTAGCTTACCTTAGTAATGAACAGGTAATCACATTAGTGAGGAAGATATTATTTAACATGACAGTGAGATGGCTTCGTGAGGCAAACAAACGTTTATAAGCGCTTGTGCCTATGAAGAGGTTAAGGCGTTGACTAAAGGAACTCCACAACGCAACTTCAAGATAACATACTGCCTATAGAACGCCGGATTAAGGTAACAGCCGGGAAGTTAAACATAGGGGCTCGTCTCATTGTTTGGATGTGCTCAACTTTACTGATGATTCTTTTTTGTCATTTCACTGCGATTTTCTTGTCGATCCATAGTCATTGTTAATGGGACGCGAGCGACGAAATATTTTTGATTTCCCCCAGGGATTTTCCGAATTAAACTGAATCGATGTCAATCTAATTGTAGCAAGGTTCTCTTTCATTTCCTCGCATGATATGCATCGTGAGTATAGGCTACCAAACTTTTCAAACTTTTTTTTTGTGCAGTCTTTGTAAATCAACCGTATCATCTTCATGTCCTCGTTTTAAGGAACTTGAAAGAAAAAGATAGAACCTTGGACGAAAGGGCAATTCTTGCAGCTACACCTCAGTTTAAGACTGAGCAGCATTATTAGCGCGTTTTCCTTAGTTGCGGAATATTCCAGTTTCGTAATGCGATTGCTAACAGGGTACGCCGTATCGATGTTCATCGTGACGAGGTAAAATGAAAGGTAACCCAGGTCTAAAAATTGGACCAAAAAGTTGCGCATTTAGAATAAAGCAATTTGTTGATCGTGCGTTAGATAAGAAATCATGATGAAGAAGCAACTGGCTGCGGGCAAGCATAAACTCATACATTTGAAGGTCTTGAAACTACACTTTTGATGTTGTGAATTTCTGGCTTACGTCGTTCATGCGTATTTTTTAGTGTACAGTCAGCTCAGAATACTTTTTCTTCAAAACAACAGCGATTCTAACTGGCAGATGTTTTCTGGTTTTCCGAATGCTTATTGCAGAAAGAACGTAGAGCTGAATTACAACCTTACTGCAGGTCACAATTTCTTTCAAGTTATTCGTGATTTCTTTCAAGTTTATTCGTGTTGGCTGCCGCTTATGTTCTCGATATGACTTATAACACTTCTCTTCGATCTATATGGCGCTCAGTTCCTTCGACACGTTCAATTTGCTTTGCTTATGATCACGCCTGGTTACTAATTCGTAATCTCACGGCCGTAAATTTAAATCGTCACTGATGATTAGAAAAAACTTTCGGACGAAACTGTTGCACGTTGGTGCATCATTTCAATGTATGTCGTGGTAAACTAAAGAAACTGAAGCATCTCTTATGCATGGGAATTGTAAACACGCTGCCACCTGCAAAAGAATTGAAATAGTCAACGCTGACTTTGGCGATTCTCACATATACAGTTATGCTTTGGAAAGTTGCGGTCAGGGCGATTTTGTTGCAAAAATAACCTCAAAACTGAAATCAATTCAACATGGCAGAACGCAGAAAGTTTCAAAGCAAAAAACGGTGGGATTCTTGTTATTTTGGAGAAAATTGAAAACTCTGCAGTTTTATTTGTTAGAAGAGATTTGGAATTAAATAAAAGAAAGTGCCATGTTATGAATTTAATTTAAAGTGATAGAATTTAATCGTTGAGAAACATAGCCAAATTTAGTACATGCAGTCTGAATTAAAAAATCTTGGCATATTACGTTTCGTGTAGTCCTTCTACAATATTTCTTTCATGTTCTTAATATTTACTTTTGAAAACATGATGGACCGCCTCAATGTTTGCTTTTTTTTTATTTCAAACGATAATGCGCGCGCCGTTCACACAGTGTATATTAACTTAATAATTACAAAACAACGATGGGTATACATCAAATCACAATATTGTAATAACAGTGTAGAAAGATAAGTTAGACGCGTATTAGTCATACTTTCAAACACACAACCATTTAATTAAAATATGCCTTTTTCTATTTGTGCCATGCCGTTCTAGACAATCTTTTTAAGCTCAAAGTAAAAAAAAAGAACCAAATAGAAAATTAAAATAAACATCGACGATTATGATAACGTCTGCGCGAATTCATTAGAATTTTTTCTTTTTCACCTTTCAAAAAAAATTAGTGCAAAAATCTTAAGTTAGGGAGGTTATATCGAACCGCACGGACAGCTGGAAAGTATTTTTTGCATTGACGTCTAAACATAATTTTTCATAATCGTAAAAAGGACAGCACTTCATTCTCTACACAGATAGGGAAGGATAATAGTGGGTGTACACTTTAAAAATGACATGGTTTTAATTTTTTCCCTTTTCAAATCATATCTCACTTTATGTTACTGAAGTGCTATGGGCAATTTACTTTTCGATTTCCTACGTTATTTCCATGTGTCAATCATTCAGTTTTAAAAAGTCAATGGACTGATATATTTCTTTTATCCTTACTTTTTATTTCGTTTTCAATATGTGACGTTGTTTTTTCATGACTCTATTGATGCGAAAGTCGTATGGTTTGACCTTTTCTTTTGCAATCCTACTTTTCTGATAATTCATGCTGGGCGATATATTTTAAAAGGGAAAGGTAAAGGGAAAGGTTCGTAATCGGATTGCCAGTGCTCGGAATTTTTTTGAACGGGATGAGATTGCCAGCTCATAGCTAGCGTTAAACATACACTCGAAAACTGCAAAAACTGGACAGAAAAATGGAAAATGCCAAGAAATTGTAAACAGAGAATATCAAGTTTTTTATTAACTGAAATAATCCCCTCAAAAGAGAATAGAGTTGGCCTTGTAATTTTTTTTTTTTTTGCATTCGTAAAATCAGATTTTAGTTTTTTAAGTGCGGTTTCTAGATTTCCCTCAAAACTTGCTATTAAACACAGATATGACATTTGGGTCCACTTAAAAGTGAAATTCTTTCTTGGAGGTCGCTCGCCTTCGTGGATTGAATATTCAAAACCCGAACTAAAGATCCAATTTGAGGTTTCCCAGTTAAGACTGCTTGTTATGACTTTTTTCTTTTCCAAGAATTAAGCTTTTATTTGGGGTTGCAGTGGAGGCAGAGCTTCTTAAGGCGAGGCAAGTTTACATACACGCTACTCCCTAATATCATAAATATGAATTTTAGTGACGTTCTTATCCTTCGTCCGAACACTTCTTTCTCATTTGTTCATAGCACACTCTTAGTTTTTATTTAGTACAAAAGACTGAGAAAAGGGTGGCCATGTATAAAGTCTACGTAGTCTTTAAAGTAAATTAAAGACTGTTATCGTCAACAAGTTTTCTTGTAAGTTTGCAGACGATTTAAAACTCAATGTTGCGTCGTACGTTTGCGCACACGAGAGTAATATTTATCCTTTTATGTAATCTTATTTACTGAAAACAGATATATCCGTTTACAGTCGTTTTGCACGAAACCTGTAAACGGCCTCGTGTACAGTTGTGGATATGATCTTCACGTGATAGAATATCAAAGGCCTCTGCTGTTGCCCACGTTGCGGATCGTCTCACATCACGGCGTTAATATTTGATGATCAAGAGAGTGTTTTAGCTTTTAAATTAGTTTGTTGTTGGTTCTCTCATTTTCCCCAAAAGGTCCTGGTACTCCGTTTTTCCCCTCTCCTAAAAAATAAAAAATATCCAAATTCCAAGTCGACCAGGAAAGGTAGACGAAGAACACTTAATTTGCATCAGTGCTACCTCTCTAAATCGTTGTTTATTCAATTCAATTTTTTTTTCCATTCCAGGCATGATGAGAGCATTTGGGCTGAGTCTGTTGTTAATTATTGCTACCAGTCTGTTAGTGACCACTGTCTCTGATGTTAAAGGCATTTTTAACTCAGCTCACAGAAGGGCGATCAGAAGATACAGTGGACGAAGTCAAATACAGGGTGGAAAATTGTTTAATTCAGATCCATCCAGGAGTCGAGCAAGAGTTTACCAGGTGATTTAATTCGCAAGAAAGATACAAAAACGAACAAAATTAATTAAACAATTAATTAATCAATTGATTGAATAATTAAAAGTAATATGTAGCCTCTAATCAACAGACCATGTTCGCTCTGCACTCAGACTTTTCTAAATAAGAATGAATCATACAATATATTTAATTCCCCGGGTGCATTTCCTCACATTGGGTAGTTTTCTATTAGTACCGTAGTTCCAAATGTTTCAATTTTGCTTAAGTTCGTGACACAGCTTCTTCGTAACACCCACGGCGGTAGCTCGGTAGCAGGTCGCTTTCCTCCATCCCACAATGCCCTGCGCGCCACTTAGCTGGGAGAAGACTGCCGACTGGTAAGGTTCCTTCAAGTTAAATATGGGCGGGAGAGTAGCTATACATGAAGAAAGTGCTCAACATACTGAAACCGTATGTTGCAATAAACAGTTATCATATTTCATTGCTGTGTAAAAAAAGAAAGCTGTAAATGATGTTTATGTCAACGGGTTGTGGGATTACCGTATTATTCGATTAACCGCCCTGGGCGCTTATAAAATTTTTGGACCTTGAGAGTGGGCGCTTATTCGAGGGTGGACGCTTATTAAATTTTCACCATTCTCACCAACCGTAGTAGTATATTTTGCAACAAAACAGTAAATGCTAATAACAAAAAGCGAAGGTGTAACAAAGCAAGGTTTTTGTACTATACCCTGTTGAAAACTCCGTCTTCGGGAGGGTCTCTTATTATCTCTCACTGGAGTTTTTGTGGGAGGGAGTGGGCTGGGGTGGGCGCTTATTCGAGGCTGGGCGCTTACTAACTTTTTCTGCCTTTAGGATAGACGCTTATTCGAGGTGGGCGCTAATTCGAGGTTGGGCGCTTATTCGAATAAATACGGTAGTCTCGGGTTGACGTCCTAGCCTTGCAAAATGATGCTAAAATAAATTGATCAGTGAAAACGCCGTTGCATAGCCTAAGTATGGGAGTAGTACTCTCCGAGTTATGGGCTCCTGTCGAGAAGACAAGCGCGAGACAGATGATAGTCATCCAGTGCCCAGGGCACTGTTCCTCGATAGATGTTAAGTTTAACCCAGGATTAAGCCAACTTTTAACCAAGGTTTTCTTGTCTAAGAACATGCAACTCGAGCTTACAAAATACTGCCTTCCATACCAGATACGGCAAAGATGACACAAAATGTTAATCTAAGCAATACAAAGGAAGGAAAAAATCAAAAAACGGAACAAAATTTTAATCCTGGATTTGCGCTGACCGGCCTTTCCGGGACCCGGCCCAGCATTCTCACAACAGTGTTCCTTTTTTCTTTCCAGAAATTACAGCAACGTCGAGATTTTGACTGAAAATGGAAAGGCTGTTCGTCTCATGCAGTCTTCTTGACGATCTTGTCGTTAGATCGTGAATCAGACAAACACAGTTAAAGGGAATTTAAAAGTTAAAAAATAAAGTAAAATAAAGCAAAGTTATTTGTCGGTTTGTCTCTTTCTTGTCAAAATGGTTGATGTCGCTAGTATTAACGTAAGTGGCATTGTACCTTTGCTGTAGTTATGGATCAGAAGTTAAAATCAAATAATAACAAAGAAAGATAGTTTCCATGAAAACCAGTCAAATAAAACTGAATAATCGATGTTTTGAAACTATCCTTTTCATTTGAAAGACTGTCTCCAAATATCTTGATTTTGATTGGTTCTTTATTGTAAAAAAACAAAAAAACACTGTAAAAAAATTGAAGAAGATACCTAAATTTTTTCGATTGTTATTAAAAAAATCAGAATCTTCACTATCATAACTGTACACTTGAATTCGATTCAGTCTTTTGAAGGGGGTTAAAGCACGTTAAAACTTAATTAACGCTCAGTACTTGCTGAGACTGTCTTTGCTTATGGCCTGTAGAGCTAGAGATTTAAGGTACGTTAAAGCGGGCAACAAAAACGATTAACGTATTAACTTGTTTTGCAACATTGCTGCAAAACGAGTTGGAAAGCGATGCTGCACGTTTTTTTTTTATCCTGGAATCGAACCTGTCTTGCAACAAATCAGGTTGTTGAAACCTTTTGTTGCAAGACAGGTTTGAACGCGGGTGGTAAAACGCGCAACATCGCTTACAACTCGTTTTGCAGCGATGTTGCAAGACAAGTCATTTGCACGTTTTTATTGCCCGTTTCACCGTACACCTGTAGCTTTAGTTGTCGATGACGAATACTGGTTATCAATAAACCCTGGTGGGGAAGTAACTCCCCCAAAATACCTCTACGGGTATGTTCCTCCCAAAGGTTAGTAACTACGATTCAGACCGCTTCAGCTCGTTTCCTAAACCGGGATATAATATTTCTAAAGTGCGAAAGCTTTAGAACGGGCCCATTTTTTAAAATGAGTATTTAGATATTTTCCCTTCGTTTTTCTAGCGTTAAGTTTACAATATGCCTCGGAGCTCGTTTTCATGAGAACGTTAACGTTTTTACCCTTGGTTATTGGGGAGATATTTTCGTCCACAATTGCCCCGTTCTCGTTCACAAATCGTTTACGACTGTTCATGTGAATACAAAGGTAATAAAATAAACCAAATTGTTGACGCTTAATTAGTAATTCAACAAGAAAGGGTACCTGGTTTAGGAGAATAAGGCAATGACACGGAGTCGTTCAAAAGTGAACCATGAAATCTTGGTTTGGTTTTAAACAATGCTGATTTTCCGAAGATTTCCGAAGGTGTTACGAATATTTTCCGAGCGTTGTTTTAAAGTATCTGGTCACACTAGAAGATTTCCATATAGAAACATGACCTCATGAATCCGAGAAGGACGAAGCTCAGGGGATTCAAATGATACGGTCTAACTCCCTACAAATTGACATGTGATCAACATGGATTATGCTCTTTAGAGGGTTCAAAATGTCGGGATAGAATTGATATATCTTTCGAAATAAAAGTTTTAATGGTGGAGGAGTATAATTATTGCTCTTTTTTGCCAATCCTGCACAGCCTACACGAATTCTGAAATAAGAAAGCAAGCAAAATAAGATCATCTAGTGAGAAAAATCATTAAAACGTTTTGAAGTTTATACGATATATTTAAAAATGAATTTTTTAGCTTTGTACCACTTTTTATGTAACTATGGTGCGTCCTAAATTGTTCCAACCTATTCGCTGTGTATAATGTTTCCAGTTGTATCTTAATATTGACATGAAAGCATGATTTTCTGTCTTCAGCGGACACTGACTCTTTTTATTCAAGGACCTTATCCGTAAGTCTTTTGAACATGACTTAACGCTCATTTATTCTCTTCGAGTACATACAAGTGGAAGCTGTCACCCGTTGTAACTTGTCAGCGTTGAATGAAGCCACCCCGAAAAGCACACAAAGACCTGCTGTCATGCATTTAAGTCATTATTTACTCGGCTTGCCTCTTGTAAAAACTACTATTCGGTGGCTAAAAGGAAATAATTTTTGTCCAAAACAGAAAATGATAAATTACAAAAATATTGAAATTTGATTTTGGCATAAACTTGAATTAACGCCGGAGAAATATAGTTGTAGCGGTAGCAGTAAACGAGACACTCCAGACGAAGTCGGTTTGATGTGGTTATCAAAGCATAACGACAGCATTTACAGTTAGTTTCTATGAGAATATCTGTTGAGAAATCGTTCTTCTACCAAGTGACTTCAACAAAGAGCCATAAGGTCATTGAGGCCAAACTACCAAACACCTCATGCGCATGCGTCAGTAGTTTAGGGGTAAATAACGGAATACGCCAGGAATGTTAATGATTAGATAGTCCTCTCTCATTCTATCATCATCCGTGTTTTTGAAATAAGTCATTACAGCCTAATTTATCACTGAAATCCGAAGGAATTGGGATCTTCGCAAGGCCGTAAGTAAGATATTTTTCCCTTCATTTATTCTAAATTTTTTTGCGCACGGGAAAGAGATCTCCTTTTTGTTGTTGTTCACGGTTGTTGACGAGGGTGCTTGTTGCATAACGAAGCGCTATTTTTCATTTCCAGTTTTGATTTTAACGCTCAGTGAACCTACATTGTCTTCTTGTTAGGTTTTAAAGCATGAAACTGAAATTGCGATGTTCAAATCAATAACAATTAACATAAACAATTTGAAAACCAAAAATATTTTGTCTTAACACGATTTAGACTCAACAGCCGTGATAACCAACACATTCCAAACCGTGCTAATCAAAATTTAACTTCACTTTACACTCAAACAACCCTACTATGGCGGTTTATTTTGCCTTAAGTCGGAACAAGTCAGTATAACTAACCATTAATGAATGTTCACACGCCAATTTATCATTACTATTTCAATTTCTAAGGTGGATTGTTTTATTTGATTTTTTTTTTTTATCATTCCGGGGTGGCTAAGCAACGATTTTGAATGCTCTCCGAATAGTTTCCAAGAAAACGAAACTTACCGTTTGATGATGATACAATTAAAGATCATCTTCTGTCACAGATCTTTAATCAGATTGATCTTTTAGTGAAGTACATATACACCTGTTAAGTCTCTCTATGGGCATTTGCTACGGTCCTCGACGGTCGTTCTTGATGAAACGACCATGCATCTTAAAGCTTAGAGCGACGATGGCATTGCCATTGCGATCAAGTTTCACAATGTTTGTCCTGGGATTACGACGCAGAGATCTGCCAAAAAGTTTGCTGCACGATGAGATTGCTGGTTATAATTTCTTGATATTCTCGTTTCCGTCGTCGTCGTGGTTGTTCAAGCTCTTTAGTAGCGTAATCATGCGAAACAATCCTTGTTATTCGAAGATTTCGTCAAAAAACCGACGATTTGATGAAAAAGGCGCGTCAAAAAACGACGTCCGCAGGTACCTATAGAGAGGCTCCATATTAGGATCCCAAATTGTGGTTAAAGACGAATAACCGTACAGTTAACAAATTTTCTTGCAACAATCGCTTCTAAAACGATTGTAAAAGTTTAAATGCTAAGTTTTCTTTTGCAATTTAGGTGTTTTACTAAAACTCTAAAACATACCAGTTTTCTCTAATTGTAAACTGGTCGGCCGCCCTTTGGAGATTTAACGCATGGTTACCCCTTAACAAATAAAACACAAAGACAGAAAGTTAGAGTCTGGTACCAGTTGAATTCTCCACCGATTCTCTCCTTTCTTTGCTCAGTGCTGCCATGCACTAAGACGCCTCGTGCTTGTGGATCGATTGTTCGCCATTTTACGCCACGAAAAGTGTCGATAAGGGGTATGACCTCACTCAAGACCTGATCAACCCATTGTCGACGTTTCTGACCTTTCTATTGATATCTAAAGATGATTTCAAGCCAACATAATCTTGAATTGTGTTTTTGTTTTCTGCTGTAGTTTTCAAGCGATGAAGGGCGAGAAAGTTTTCTGTTGCGCGCTGTTACTGTCCGCGTGCTTCGCATTTTCAAGCGGTCAAAGTAAGTAAAGGAATAAAAGTTTTGATTTGGTGTCGTATTCATCAGTTTAACTAGTCTGTGTGATAGTGTTACCTTAGATTGAAAGTTACTTATTATCAGAAAATGCAGATGAAAATCAATATATATGCAAATAAGGAGAGCAAGGTATGATTTGATCAGTCGTACAAAGCCAGCTACAAAGGATGACCTGTAGATTTTTTATCCAGCGGTTTGACCTAACAGTGTTGGCTTTTTTCTTTTCGTGTTGTTGCCTCGTTATACGGATATGAGCAATTTTAAGTGGGTCCCATAACTGACTTACACAAATATTCAATGACATGCAAATTTCGGGAAAAAGTAATAATAAGTTAAATGTGGAAACGATCATAAAGCAAAATATCTCCCCTTTAAGGATTTACATGAATTGCTTTGAAAATCCAGTCCGTTCACCAGCTCAGAGTTCCTGGCCAAAGCTCCGGTTCATTGAAATATTTTTCCGATAACATTTAGCATTGTATACACGAACTAGAAGACCTGCTTTTAGATGAAAAGTCTAAGCCGTGAAGTTAGTTCCTTATAGGTATCTAGGATTGGCGGAAATAAAAATTCTTGTGCACCCAGTACACAACGGACGACAAACACACTGAATACCAAAAGTTATCTTACCGACAAACAGTAATTAAATATTGCAACAAGTCTTGCACTTTATTTTTAGTTTGTATTGCAGTATGGGATTGTTTATATCTTTCTCAGTATTTTCCCATAATAATTTATTGATTCGATAACAGACAAGTCGCAACGTGTCTATTAAGTCGGTGTCCCATTGCCATGTTTGTCATTTTTATAATTGTGTCCGCATGCAGAAGCCATCATAAAAGGTATTTACAATGTATCCTTGCCTTTAGTAAATAAGGAAATGCAACCCCACGCCCCTACCAGAAAAAAGAAAATTATTAGACGATTACGTTATATGAATTAATTAAAATGAGCAATTTTTTTATCTGAATTTTTATCTCCAACACCGAATCAGCTACGGCTACGACACCTGCTCCAACACCAACGCAGCCAGCTACCACCGCCAACCCTGCAAATGTGACCAATGTTACCAACCCGGATACTTTACAATGTAGGTTTACGAAAACTATTTAATAACTGCTATTTAATAACGAATAGATAACTAAAAAATAAATAGGTAAATAAGTAAACTAGTAATAACCAAAGGTTACGGAGTGTGGGCGACAAAGATCGAAGGTCGAAACGCTTTTGCTCAAACCATAGTTAGTAGAGGGGACTGCTAACCATGCTCAAACTCTGTGCTTTGCGTAAGTTTCCCCGTGATAGACGGTCAAAACACGAGTGATCAGATAGCGAAAGATAGAAGGTCCAAACGCGAGTAATCAAATTGCGTCCTGTACATTCCATTCATTCTTAGAGGAAGTCCAAACGAAGGCTGGCTAAATACTTGCGACGCATGCGTAATAACAACCTGGAAATTAAGATTGCGTGCTCCTCTTGTCGCCTGCAATAGATAAATAAATATCGTTTGTTCCTCTTTCTTGCAGAAGGTATACTGAAATTAACAAGTGGTGGGGCTGCAATGCTAATTCACTGAAAGAATTAGAGGATATTACATGGCGGCGCGGAGATGTTGTATTGAAGGTGTTGAAAAATATTGCGAACGAGTGAAATATTTTTTCAACACGAGAAGAGAAATTTCGTATCTCCAAGCGACCATGTAATGTTCTATTTATTATATAAACACACATAAAATATCAAACCACTTTACTTAAATAGTTTTTTGGTCTGAAAGGTGCGGTTTATTATGAAGTCATAACAACGGTGATATTTTCACATGTGAAGATAACAGGTTTCTTTTAACATGTGAAGATATCAAGTTTTCGCGCGAAAGCTCACTTGGTATTTCATTGGTGTTTATATAATAAATAGAACTCTTTAGCTTTTAAGCTTTGTTTTCCCAATGAAGGACCCTGGGGAATTTGTCTCTTTGACTTTTCATAAATTCTTCAAGGCGAAATTTAAAAGAAACATTTCTCTATAGTATTATCACCTGACCTGCATTGGAAAAACAAAACATACATCTAAAGAGGTCTTAATAACAATTCTGCGATGCCAGTTTGTCAGGTCACGTTGTTCCTTTCGATCTATTAATTACAGGTAATTTTCTGATTACAATACTACTAATAATACATACAGTAATCACTAACAACTTAACTAAACGACGAACGGGTTGCATTAGGTATATTCAAGAGATGGGAACAAAAATTGCAAGAAGAAACTTAAAAATATCCATTGTTGATTTCTGTCCAATGGCCTTTTTTTGAACCAATTAAGGCTGAATTCTTGGTAGGATTTTTAGAAGCCAGGTCATAGCCTCTGCTGAGATAAAAGGAGTCAATTCTTTATTATTTCAATGTTTTAGGCTCTGTCTACAACTTGACATTGAAGCTTACGAATGCTACCTACACTGACGATTTAGCAAATCCACACTCAGCTAAGTTCATCAAGCTTAGAACGGATTTTGAAGTTGGAGTAAGTATACTCTAAAGTTATTGACAGATCTGTACTAATGAGCTTTAGGGAAAAAAATACAAAAATACCTGAAAAATTCAAGAGAACAGCTAGAAAAATCATTTTGTTGTCCCAGGTAGAAATACATGCCATTGCGTTATGTATGTTTTAAAGTTTACGTTTTTTAAAAGTCAACTGTGTGGCTCCTTAAAGTACAATCTCACTGATTTTTATCCATTGTAATTAGATTATGCAAGTGTATGATGGATACAAGCCATTCGTAGGTGTTACTACCCTAAGATTCAGGTAGCTATGTTGGTTCACTAAATTTGATAACATTAGCCTGAGAAAACAGCAGGTGTTTCTCGACGTCATCACTGGTTTCCCTTCGAAATGACATCCGAAGTACCTGGGCGCAGAAAATTTCATACTGAAAGCGTGCCACTACCCAGATCTGGGTAGTGCTTCTGATTGAATTAAATTTCCCCTGCGGCACGATCAATCAGGAGCACTACCATCAATATGCAATTCTGAACTCATTCATCAGACGTCATTTCGCAGGGAAACCACTGATGGCATCGCGAAACTGTCGGCTGTTTTCTCAAGCTATGATAACATTGTCCTTTTTTATGATAGGCTGATTTAGCAACAGAACGGGAACGTCATTTGACGACAGGAAAGCGCGCGGTAAGGACTAAACTCGACTTCCGGTGCCCAATTTGCTGCTGTGCCTTTGGTCGAGCCAGTTATTTGATTTGCGCGCGCCGTCGCCAACTGACGTTCCCGTGCTGTTGCTAAATCAGCCTATTGAGACTTCTCGGAGACCTTATTTTAAAGTCTTTTTAAATATATAAATTAATTAATTAATAGAGTAAAGAATAGAAAACGATTCGTTTGCGATCGAGAATATCCTTTAATACACATAATACATTCGGGAAAACCGAGGATCGATCAAGTTTTTTCGTAAGAGAACACGTCTCCTATTTACCGTACTTACTTTTTCAACCTTGAGTCTTGCAAGTATTTATTTAAACCTTTTCTTTTCGGAAATAGCAAAGCACCAGACGGCAAGTCCATCGTGCACTTCTGTGTGGAGTTCACGACCAATGGAACTCATCTTCCAAACTTGACAAAGGCCATAACGTTGGGTAAACTTGGCAAGCTAACCCCTGTGTCAGTCGCTCCAAAACTTGAACAAGCAGGTTTGAAATCTCTTAAGCTATAACATTTCTTGACACTGTGTTATTTAAAGGTGGAAAATAAAAATGTTGCGCCAGTTACTATTACTTTCGAATCAAAAATGAGGAGGAAGGGCAACTTATTTAAAACTGTTACTGCTGATGTGCTAAAAAGAACCATTACAAACACTTCTTTAGTTTTAGATTCTACTAGAAATTGCGAACTCCTTTTATATCTATGTAATAGGATTATGCTGAGGAGTGTTAACTGCATTCCGTTTTTGCAGCTTGTTACAAGGAGCCTGCTCCACCTGTGTGCCCGATACCCTGCCCATCAGCCTGTGCACCTTCTTGCTATGACACGTGTTGCCAGCAGGGTTATCCAATGGGCTATCAACAGCCTTATTACATGCCTCCTCCACCTCCAGTTCCAGTTCCAGTCCCAGTCGCAGGAACCTGCCCTAACTCCTGCCCGAACACTTGTGCACCTGTTGGATGCACCCCAGCCTGCTGCAACACGGTATACAACCCCGCACCTTATCAATACGGTAAACGTCACCACGCCCCAAGACCAGTGAAGGGATCAAAGAAACACCACATCTTCCACAAACTTCACAGGAATAATTGAAAAAAAAGTGAACAGAAATGAATAGGGGAGAAGAAGAAGAAAACGAACGTTGTAGTCTGTTTTTAAGTTTTGCTTCCATATGAAATACAATGACTGAATTGCGCGAAATGTCTTCCAAGAGACTTGTCGCACATAAGCCCTAAGAGTGCTAACTTGGAAGGCATCTTTAACAATCACAGCGCATGTTGATGTAGTTCGGTCAGGCTGAAAGGGAATTTCCATGCAATTGATAACGTTTGCCGTCTTGAACTAATTATCAGTTAATCCTTCAATTAGCATGAATCTAGAAAAAATCTGGAGCCTAAAAGAACGGAAAACACACAGCCCTCTAATTCTGTGAATTATTGCCACTGTGAATATGTAGCCATTACTTCCAATGGTCTTGAAACTGTCAGGTCTATAGACTAAAGCATAGCACTAGTTTTCATACTTGGCTAGCCTATTTTTACAAGTTTTAGTAGCTGAAAATTAGTGAATGCGATCTTCCTCTTTATTTGTCGGGCAATAATTTTATGGAGAGTTTTCATGGGGTTACTTCTACTTTAAGTATTGTAAATATGAACTGGATAACTAAATCAAAGATTGAGATTAAATTATATTTCAAAAAGTACCGCCAACTGATTTACCTCGTTTATCATGTCAAGAACAACCAATCAGAGGGAAGCACGAAACAAATCTAATGCAATAAAACAAATAACACAAGTATGTCTAATAATAAACTCCAAATAGATCTTCTTAATAAGCCTTTACTTTACGTTTCGCCCGTCTCGGCCTTCTTCAGGAGTACATCACAACTGAGATGTGTGACAACGGTACAATAAACATTGGGACAAGAATTTTCAGAAGACGAGAAACTCGTCTCCCTCCGTTTAGCCCTAAACAAACGTTTTTACTGCCACACAGCTGGCATGTGAGGGTTTATCCACCAAGAAGAGGTAACACCATCAAGATATACAGTGTGCTTGTTCTTCGCTCGAGAAGAGGCTGTTAATGGCATTCCCAAGATTTCGGTGGGCTTTACTATCCTCGCCAAAGCTCTTGACGCTGCCCAGCCAGCAATCCCTGTTAGACTTCTGGCTACTTCGTCTTTTTTCTGGGTCCATGGAATCCCAGTCGAGGCTGCCGTTGCTCCAGGCACAACTTCTCTCAGCAAGAGAGAGGCAGAGTTAACTTTTCGGCCATTTTTCTATCTGATTATCACTGGTGCAGATATCCTCGATCCCAGATAGGTGCATATTTAACCTAAGATCCGGCCTAAATAGATCCTGATCTCAGGTAAGCATGGCCAGTAATCTCGCACATCAAACCTTCATGGGACTTTTACATTCAGGCTGTCACGCGTGAATGGCCTTAACCGCTGCTTTTTAACAGTGATTTCTAGTGGTCGGATACGTGGTTCAATTTATGGTCAAATGAAAGCTGCTGATCAAAAATACTGCCAAAACGGGCGATGAAATGTCTATGAAACGAGCTTTCAAACACGAGGTTTTGGAGAAAATTAAGAGAAGATGTCAATTCGTTTTGGGAGTTTCAAAATACTTTTGGAGTACAGGATAATAAAGGTTCAGCGTATTTTAAACAATGCCGCAAGGCCTGTTTGCTGCACTTCACCCCGCACTTTAGCCATATTACACCATTGATGTATGAGCTGCATTGGCTTCCGTTAAAGCTGCGCATTCATTTTAAGATTTTGTTATTTGCATTCAAGGCTATCTGTGGCATAGCCCCCACATACATTCAGAACTTAGTTTCTTCGAAATCGCAAAGCGCATGTAACCTCAGATAGTCTGGTGGAATTTTGCTAGCATCGCCAACATTAAGAACTAAGGTCACACAAGGCGATATGTCTTTCCAGTTATAGCATGGAATACTCTACCGCGCGAGCTTCCTGAGATTCCGTACTCACATACTTTAAGAGCCATCTTAAGACGCACCTTTTTAAGTTTGCAGTTAATTGAATTTTAATTGTTGCAAATTGATATTTTAGATTTTTATTGAAGAAGTGTATATATTCGTATTGTTTTTCGAATTGTTAATACTAAGTTTTTTTTATTTTATGCTTTCATTACCAATGTAATGCGCATTTGATCATTTTTATGAATGCCCGCGCAATATAAGTTTACTTATTGAATTATTATTATTATTATTATTATTATTATTATTATCGTAAAACGCAGATACTACGATTATTAGTCTCAAATAATCGTAAAATGGTGCGTTTCTAATTTATTAATGTATGATCAAATCGAAGCTTTAACACCCCCCCGGGCAACCCCCCGGGGAATTGGACTTTTTTTGAAAATTATTGTTCAAATTCCCCCCCTCCCCGAGCCAAAATGCCGTTCAAATGCCTCACACTAGGGTCCATTCAGGTGATCAAATGCCCCCCACCCCCCTACCTTAGGGACATTTCACAGGCACATGAATGACAAAAGGACGGCAGAAACGCCTTCAGTTGTCAAACAAAATCTTTATAAACACAGCAAATAATTCGCGTTCAATATAATAAAAACTAAGAACAGAACACTGCAGGCGTATTTACTACGAACAAAACTCTGGTGCAAAGCGGCGGAAATCGCTGCTACAAGGTCACTGAATGCTCAGCTTTTCTCCGTGTGTCATGCAACATACAAGGCGTTCTATAAAAAAAGTCCCACGTACTGAGATTACTACATTTCTTACATGCGATATTCGTATTCATGACCATTTCACTGACATGCATGCGGCACGTCAAAGTACGTGCAATTGACCTCTGTTGAGCTTATTTATTGAATCGCCGGTTTCATTGTAAACACAACTTAATACATTCATATATTCAAAGCCTGAATCCAGTATTAAAAATATTAAAATTCAAATACCTTCAAATACGGCACAAAGCTTGTTTAAGCCCTTTCCTGGTAACCAATCAATCTTTTCCACGAAAATCCTCCAACACTGCGTCCGCCACGATAGTTCGCCACATGCAAAGAGCACAGAGATTTCACATGAAATCGAGGCCACAGTTTTCATCCCCACCCCATACGCATGGGAATAAAATTCACCACCGCCTGGAACTCTCTGATAATCAAATTCCCTCCTCCCCGGGACGGCAAAGGTGTCAAATGCCCGGGGTATGCCCCGGCGGGATGTTGAAGGCTCGATTTGACCGATACATAACTGTGTTTTGGATGATTTATGGCGGAGATATTGTAGAACGAAGGTCTTGGATTTTAGCCGTGTAGTAGAGGCGCCTTTACCAACAGAATTAACAGCAAATTCTTTAAACATGGGAATAAAGAATCTACTTTTTCACTATGAAGAAACTCACGAAAGATCTTGAAGTTTTCAACCGAGCAGCTGATAGTTTTCCAACGGAGTTGTTATTAATAGTGAAGAAAGAGGTTTTTTTGCAAAGAACTTTTATAGAAACGAATTCGAAGGTATTTTTTTGGTATTAATTATTTCCATTCTGGGAAGCGCGAAATTCGAAGAAGTCAACCTTTCAGTCTCACGCTGAACAAAATTGTCCAGGAATATTGCCTAACATGCCGTTTTGCGAATTATTCTACTTATACCACATTTCTTTGTAAAATTCCATTGTAGACTGTTGTCATTTTTCTAAGTGTCCGCTGCTACCGTGCGTGCATGAAATTTAATTTTGGCCATGTACGGACTTCGTGTGGTAAAAACTGGTTAACGCTTAAGTGCCTGCCCACGCCCAAGATCGAGAATGAGTCTAAGTGGCCAACCGTTGTCATTATGGACTATATCTCGATTGAACTATGTCGTATTCTTAACTTGCTGCTGTTGTAAGTGTACTTACCTGCAAGGGGTCCGTTACAATCACTGTTCATGCACTTCAGAGTGGTCTCGGAGATAGCAACGTCATCTGGCATCAGTAGGGACCTTAAGCATTGACGACGAAATGGGACGACGACGCCGACCGGAAGTGAAATTTTCCCGCGCGAACCTTCTGGGCATGCGTAAGGTTGTCAAAACGTCGTCCAGCCTTCGTCGACGACGTAATTCAGGGAGGTTTGCCGTCGTCGCTAAAACGTAAGTATAAAACTATACTTTCTGCGTGTAAATCACTCTATTCCCTCCTTGTCATTCAGTACAAGTAGATATATATTCTTTCTGGATTAGCAGAATCCAAATGTTAAACACTTTGTCGGTTTCTTCGCCTGCTAACTTGAATTTATTTTTCAGGTTCGGTTTGTTTGAAAACCTGAGTGATGGCGGAACAACAAGTCGGACAGACAAGTAAGCTTTCCTCTGCTATCTTCCGAACCTTTTAGATTAGCTGCTGTTCGTTCCTTTACGGTCCTATGTTTACTCATGCATTCTAGGTTGTACTATAGGATAAATGTTCATTTTTTCGTACTAAGATTTAATAATTTCCCATGTTGTTTTTAGCCGCTATTAAAGGCAACTATTTTCAGTGGACTCAGCTGGAACATGATGTGGTTATGAGGAGCCCTGAGAGAGGACAAATAAGGGAGAACATTGTAGCAGCACTGAATTCTCTTCAGCAGCCGAAATTTAGCTTAACTGCAAGTCAAGAGCTGTTCGAGATCGGTATACAGGTTTAACTTCATTTCAAAACAAAAACAAAAGCTGCGCGACGAAGAGAAAGCCTCCACAATCAAATAATCCAGGTCCTAAAGAACAATGAATTCGCCATCGTCGATTAAACCATCTTCATACTTTATAAAATGCAAATTACGGACGTCTTTGAATGCCCTAACAAGACTGTAACAAGACAAAGTTCTTCGCAAAGAAAAAGTCGTCGTCCGTCTGGGAAGCTGCACCGCTTAAACTTCGTTTTGCCCACCGAAAACGAAACCCTTGGCCCAGTCTGCCTCGGTTGCGAAGCGTCGTCGTCGTCCGTTTCGTTGTCGATGCTTAAGGTCCCTAGTGTCAACTGCAGCACCCAACCTAAAAATACATATCTATATGCCTGCGTGATTGGGAGATCGGGGCCTTAAGGAAGCTAATTAAGCCCTTAGCTTAAACACCTGCTCCGAAAAACGTTAGTAGACCTGGAGTATAGATTTTTTCAGATTTTTTGGTTTCTAATAAATTTGAAACCGTGGGCTATTATAATTTATTAACAATCATTCCTCGAGCCCGAATGGGCTCTGAGTCAAGCGGCCCCATTCGGCCTCATGGGCTATTGAATCAGAGGCCATGAGGGCAAGAGGAATAATTGTTTTAGTAAAATCCAGCAAGTTGGTCAAAAATATCGAGAAAAAACAACTTTAGCTAGCAAAACACGATCAGCCGCCATTGTTTTGGTTTTCAAAGCCGGCGCTCTTCGCTACTAGTGGGCTACAACAGATAGCCTAGTAGTAGCTCAACCAATGACCGAGCATTGATAATAGACAACTATATGGATTTTACTGAGAGGTGATATACTAACAGAGTTCTTGGCGATGAAAAAAGCTCCTTGAACGTTGCAGCAAATTGTCTAATGAAGTGAAACCTCGGGCGATGGAAAAAGCAAAATTAAGGGATTCTATTTTGTGCCCGACAGGGCCGTTTGATAAAAACCTTTTCGAAAGGAACAAAATGATAAAGTGTGTGTCCCTAAACGAAATACTAGAAAAAATGATTAAGGCGGAATTCACCAGAAAATTGAGTAATTCCAATTTTCAGTGGACAAAAACCTTGTACCAGAATAATTTACATAAAATAGCATTCTTTTTAACATTTTTCAAGGGCTAAAGATGTAATTAGTCATCTGTAATAACACCAAAGAAAATTTCGTATGGGAGCCCGAGAAAATTAATAAATGTCCAGTTTCACAAACTGATATGTTACACATGAAATTTTTAGAATTTTACCTGTGTTTTCACAATTCTTGTGAAATTTGACATTCATTTTCTCGGACTCCAATTAGAAATTTTCTTTGGTGTTATTACAGATGACTAATTACATCTTTAGCCCTTTAAAAATGTAAAAAAGGATGCAATAGTCTGGTACAAGGTTTTTGTCCACTGAAAATCAAAATAACTCAATTTCCTGCTGGATTCTGTCTTAAAAATTTATTTATCACTTGTATAATGATCGGTTTCCTGCTATGTTTCTCAGTTTATCTAGGGTCATGCGACTTTGCATTTGCCTCAATACCATCGGCGTTGTCTTGATATTCAAACACAGCTTGTTTCATTTATAAGCAATATTAACATTAAAACCTACCTTTAGGAGTCGCTTTACTAAACAAACCTATCATCTTCAATCGCCTTTCAGGGCCTTCTTTTAATAAACAGCCCCAACTCTCCCCCCAGAATGAAAAAGTTACTGTATATATGAAGAAAAATAGAAGAGATTTAAATACCACAAAGATTTCCTAAGAGGAATCAAAGAGGATTGAAGTGAAATTAAGCTTATTTTACAAAATTGTGTTTCTTCTTACAGCCGAGATACTGTACGTTCCAGTTTAGGATTTTTTTTTATGCTGGAAATAAAGAGGACGAAATTTGAAAAGCAAGATAAACGTCCTCTTTGAATAAGCGCCCCCTTCCAATTAACAGGGACCTTACGAAACTACGATGGCAACGGCAACGAGAACGTCAAAAAAGCAATAGGTTTAATGAACAAAACAACAACTCTAAACGTGCATCACGCGTTTTTGCTGTCCGTGGACAACTACGACGTGAATTGACAAATTTTAAGTTTTCCTGAGAACGGGAACGGCAAGGCGATAAATTCTATCATCTCTGTCGGAATTCGGGCGCGGTCCCCTCTCTTCAGCTCCAACCAAAATTCCCTTCTATTAAGTAACAGGGCGAATTGGATAATCGCGAAAAAGTTTAAAAGGATGTGAAGACTATTTTTCAGAGACGTGTTTATTGACGTCGCAGTTTTCGCAATTACACAAAGTTTTTATAGTTGTCGCGGAAAATCAAACAAAAAGCCCCGGGCGGTAATTCAAGCATTCACGGTATTTAATAATGTAACATTGCACGGAACCTCTGTTATGTTCCTTTTCAAACTAGTAACTTTTAAATCAAAATGCCACAAAAAATCGGCGTTGTTCTTGTTGGCCTTTTAAAATGTTCTAGTGTGTTCGTGGCAGTCGTCTAAATTAAGGCTCCGAAAAGTGGATTCCGTTTAAAAAATTGGTGGCTTGCTTTAAACGGCAAATACAAAAAAAGATCGACCAAGGGAAGGTTTTGTAAACCCGCGAGACTGAGCAACCCCACAAACCCCTGTTTTCACTAAAACTGCTGGACACAAAACTTCCCCAGGACCGATATTGTATTGTCACAACCGCATTAAAAAGCCAATAAGCTCTTGGAGGTAAAATGGGAAAACGCGTCAGCCAGTTTGCTGGCTTTAATTCACAGTGGTGGAAATTTACGCATTCCTAAGTTCAATCTTGTAAGTTCCAGTATGCACTTAGGGCAAGATTCCTGCAATTAACTGCGTAAGTTTTCCATTGCCTGGTTGCATTTTTTTAACTTTCTTTTTAATTATATCCAATGTCAACCACATCACGTTTTTGTTTTTGACTATCTTTTTCAACTTTGCTTATTGCGGTTCCCAGATGACAAGTACGTTTTGTGTAACCGAAGACTGAAGGCAATAAATTAAATAATCCTCTACTGATCTACCAGATCAACCCTATTTCAAACTTAGCTTATCAGTGAAATTTAAGGCCAAGATCAGACGTAGAAAGCAGCTTTGTTCTATCAACAATGTTATTTTTAAACACTATTTTATCTGTTGAAACAGTTCGTGGAAAATAAACAATTCCCATTTCCTTTTACATCTTGTATATAATAGTTACATAACATGAACATGTGAATCATCATCAAGCCTATTTCGAAACTCGCCCGCAAGACTTTTTCGTTCTTCAGTATCAAGGATGGAACAGTAACACGCGGCTGTGACTAATAGTTGAGTAAATTGAAGCGAATTGTCGCTAAATTAGTTTCAAGTATCGAGACAAACATGTAAAATATGCAGGGTCGCTGTTTAATAAGATTTAATTCACACTTATGCCCTCTGGTTCCAGCCCCACCGACAAGTTCTAAGAGAGAAGAAAGGATCTAACAAGACAGAATTAAGCAGTCATGCACAAAAAAGAATTACAACGATAACTTAACATAAATGAAATAAAACAGGAGATGCAAAATACAACAAAAATAATTCAAAATTTATTTTTTGAGTAAATTGTTGAAAAACCAGTTGATATCATGAGAAAGTGCTAGCAGAGGTTTAATTTGAATGACCACATCATTAATTAGCTAAGGTTTCGTCCACATTCTCAAAAGTGAGCCGGACTCTTTTAAATAGATAACATATGAAAGTACTGCGGTAGACGTTTTATTTGATACAGAAGCAAACTTGAGACGTGACGTCTCTAACATAGCATCTAAGAATAAAAAAATCCTCAAATAATTTTCAAAGGCTAGCAGAATACAAGCAATCTTGCAGCCAAACAAAAAGATAAACAAACAGACAAACAAAAAGAGCCAGAGTCATCCAAACCGGCAGCAAAAATGGCTTTTGTTTATAATCATGGAAGAGATTATTTACCCAGTTGGATACATAACCTAAAGCAAACGGATATCTGCAGCCATATCTGATTTCCATTTTCGCGACAAAATTGTTATCGAAAGGTCTATCAAGAGTCTATCAAGTATCATCCCTTTGGTCGAAACCCTTATTCTGACTTGGTGAACTAAAAAGTTGCTGCTCTCTGTAATCGATGGATTTTTATTTTCAGAGCTGGGATCGAATGCGTGAAGGGAAGTGTCTGAACTAAGTCATTCACCACACTGATGTTACGTAAATGACACACCAGTTCATGTTTTTGCTGTTTGTAAAAACCGACAATACCAAAAATAATCCAAGATGTTTAAAGTAAGTTACTCAAATACAAAGTAACCCTCAAGGCAGAAATGATATTACATAGTTTTCTTTATTACTTCCATTGTTATTTTTTTTCCCTTTGAAAGCATTTTAATTTACACAAATACCGCCCATTTCTGATACTATATAAGGAAACAATTATTTACAGAACGCAGACTGAAAAAAAGACAATATTTTAACAGGGATAGTAGATCTAATGATTAGGCAGAAAGACGAGGCACGTAGCTCGTGTTTTTTCGGTGGCTTATACCTAACATCTAAAAAGTGTGACAATAAAAACAGTTACGTAACATTTTGCATTGCATAACAGAAACACGCTTTTTTAAAATTACACCTGCAGGATGTTATAATAGCCACTCCACAGAGATGTTAGTATTCGACTTCGTAAAAGTGAGGAATTACATATTTCGCAATAGTGATTTAGCATAATTCAGTAAGACTTTAGGCAAAAAGTACCACTGTGACAATGTTTAAAAATTCAGTTGGCCAGCGTTCATTTGATTGGTCAAATTAACTTGGCTCTTCACAAAAAATACCTGAATTGCTTTGTATAAGTTTAAAAGTTCAGAAGGTTTTTCCTTTTAGAATATGCTATGTAACCAAAATTTAATGACTATTTCTTTAATTTTGATTAAATTAGTTATATTACATCAATGGGTATTCACCGATATTTATAGACACTAAAGAAACCCAGGTTAAAAACTTTGTGTAAAAGTGGAAGTAAATATACTGTTGCGCAATAATGGCTGATGACATTTAACAGCAAAGAAGCGTTACAATAGCAATTCATTCTTTATAAGGAATTTTTCATAATGTCACTCTAGACTTCAATTTACAAAGGAATTAGTTAAAAGTTCAATGAAGAACCGTCGAGGTCAGTACTTTTCCACAACATTTTCAATCAATTTGAGCGGTAGGTTTCCAAGGGTGCACGCATTTGATTTGCAATTGTAATTGCTGTTCACCCTGCCAATTCGAACGCAACTAACAATTACTACATGCAGTCTTACGTTCATCTAACAGTCTTAAAATATCGCTAGGAGTCGCTCCCTTTAATAGTCTCTCGTTGAATTTTCAAATTAAAATATTAAAAAACCAATGTCGGCAGTGTTTTCCACTGCCTATTACAAATTGTGTTTTCTTATTAAATAACAAAAAGCCAACAAATATCTACGTATCAACGTACGTATCGTACTGATCATATTGTAGGGACTTCTGAGCTTGTCTAGTGAGCATACATCTTATTAAACTGGCCCAAGCTTTATATTAAGTCGACGCTGAAGGGTTAAAGTTCCCACCTTGCTCGGCCATTAGAATAAGTTGTTGCCTTTTCTTTTTCCCTATGCTCGAACCTAGTGGGGATTTCCAAGTTATAGATAATGTCCTTTTTGCTGCCTTGCGATACTTGGAGCTCATGAGCCCAAAGATGATGGGATGACAGGTACTGTTAAAGAAGAGCAGCCATGTGAACACGGTAATAAAGATATTAAAAGTGTAGACGTCTGAAACTTTCTCCGAATTAGCCAACAAACGCCAGCACCTAAAGCAGTAGTGGGGAAAGAGGGTTACAGCAGCTGCAGTGGCGATAAACACCAGCATAACAACAGCCCTCTGTCTCTTCTTGAGGGCCTGCGAACCAACGACATTCACCGCTGCTGACTTTGCTGCAGAGTTTTCTTGCGCTCGATACTTCAATCTTGCCTTGATTTTTACGATTGTGACGACATGGAGAACAATCATGAGCGCGAGCGGAATGATACGCAGGGCAACTGCCTCAACAACAAGGAATATCTGCCGAGTCTTGAAGGAAGGCCAGACTTGGATACAATAGGGAATTCCATCAAACATTTTTAACTTCTTGTAACTCAAGTACACCGATGACTGGATGATTCCAACAACCCATCCGCCAAGAACCAAGTAGCGAACTTTAGTTTTCTGGGAACGTACTCGAAATGGAAAGCAAACAACCAAGAACTTCTCGACGCTGATGATGACGAGTGTGAAAATAGAGGCATTTATGGCAAGGTTTTGAAGGAAAGCGACCAGTTTGCAGCCGATTACACCGAACGTCCACTTATCTACAATAAAAGCGTCGATCACAAAAACCGGAATGCAGAACACTGTGATAAGAATGTTTGCGAGGCTGAGGCTCAGAACGGAAAAGTTGGTCGAACTTCGACGCATCCCCTTATGGCGGATTATTGCAAAGGACAGGATGCTGTTCCCAATGAAAGAGGCAACGAAGATAAGGAAGAAGAAGAAAATAATGGCCACTCTGCTGCCCACGGAAAACTGGCATTTTACGGTGCCGCAAACTGGTAGGGTAGAGTTCGAGGCTTTCAGGTGTGTAGAGTTCATCATGCGTCTAGCATTTCACGAAAAAAATCAAGGTATTGAAAGCCTATAAAAACAGGTCCAACTGGAGAAATCCCTCTGTTCTGATCAATAAAATCAGCAGTAAAAACGTCCGCTTTATAGGGATCTACGCGTGCTAAAACGTTCTTTTGAAAACATGCTACAGAGGTTTCACCTCTTAATTAATGTCTTTTCATCCCCTTATCTCTAAACACCATTTAAGTGACAGCTGTGAACGATTGTTTTAGGTTATTCCATTAAGTTTTACTGAAGGACTTTTGCACGACAAGGGAGATATTGTAATTCATCCCTTCCTGCTGTCAAAAGGAAGAAATATGTCTTATTGAACGCGTGATTTTGAATAATCAAATATTATTAACCATTGAAAGTATCCGGTAAGGAATAAGGAGAGGTTGATTGGCGTGTTTCATTTGTTTTATGATTTACGGTGGTTAACGCATATATTTTGTCTTTCAAAACATGTTAATAAAAATATTTAGTGCATGGAAATAAGAAAGATCTCCTCCTTCCTAAAGGCACTTGAAAATAATTGGTATATGTTTTCAATATTGCAAGTCAAAATTAAATTTTTTCAGACTAAGTAGAGCAGCACCAAAAACGTATTTCGGAAACGGTTTCGTAAAAAGAACTCTCTAGAAGGCTTCAAAGTAAAAAAGTGCGCATATAAATAAATAAAATGTATTTCAAGCTAAGCCGGATGGTCTTAATTAATAGCTTTTCCTTTTCAGTGTATTGAGAACGACCTTCATGGACTGTAACGCTAACTCTGAACAGGAAATTGAGGTGGGAACGCAGGAAAAACGAAACTGGAAATTATCGGATTAAAGTAAAGTTATCTAATCCTCTTTTTCACTGTAAAAATGGAGATAAGTGGAGTCACTTATCAATGAACTACTCTTTCGGCTAATCATCAGTTTTACGCGGACCTCAGTTGGCCAACAGTTTTGATATTAAACGTCATACTTAGCCTATTCCTTTTCGTAGAATTTTTTTCACCAAAAAATAATTATATAATTGAACTATTATGTAAGTTTCTCAATATCTCTTTTGAAGCAGTGTACGTTTTTTCCCAAAAGTTGCGGATTCTTTTGAAAAGAGACATGCATTTGGTGCACATCAGCAGATACCACTAATCAGTTCAGCTAAAATCGTTATTGTGACATAACATTCCTCGGTATCGATTCGTCGGCGTGAGCTGGCGCATCGTGGTCTTTCAAGGTAGCTGGGGTCGGAGCTTTGTTTTATTCCTGAGTTATCAGCAGCTTATAATTTCTGACCATATGACCTCGGCAACTTAGTTGGAACTGAAATCTTACACCCTTCTATTTGCAAAGGAAATATTTAAAATGCAATAACGCACTGATACGGCCGTCATTCATGAGATGACAAAAATAAACAGAGTTTCACATCTGTTGTTCCCTAACTAAAAACGCATTAAAAAAGACATTCGCTGAGATTAAACTTACTTTGAGAAAGGGTAATACGTGCAAATGCACTAGATTTCTATAAAAGTTCGTTGTAGGAAATAGCTGGACTAATTTTTCATTCATTTCTTTAGTTTATCACAAGAGTCTTTTCTGACCACATGAAATCATTCACTCAAAGGCTGAGTTCTTGCAACAAGAAACGAGTTACTGCGATCGATACGATAGAACAGATAAGTTGATTTTGTCTTTATCAGGTGGGTCAAGTCAGAACCTCGCACAAGAAAAAGGTAATGGTTTATTTTAGGGCATTCAAGATTTTCCGATCTAGACACTTGCCAGATTTTTTAGATAAAAATTGCGCAATTTCGTTTTCGTTGCGTAACCTTTGACTCAGTTTATTATTATCTGTGCATACCACGCAGTTTCTTTCTATTCGAACTTGGTACTTGGGTGGTTTACAAACAGCCCGTCGACGCGTTTTTAATGACTTTAATATGGAGATCGAGGAGGGTGTTATCCGTCGAGGCCAAAATTTTCAGATGCTATGAAACTCCGCAGCCTCGGTAACCTCCAACCAAAAATGGTTATCGCAATGAATGAAATTTGAAGTCTTGATGCTATTGAATGTGCCCTGTTATATGTACAAGTAAAAGTGGCTCTTTTAACAAAAATCCAACATCAAAATTAACCCATCCAAAAGAAAGAGGCATTGCTTTACTGATTTCAAATAAAATCCGAAAGTAATTTTGTGTTGCTGAGAGGCTTCAGTTGCGAAGGCTCTTTGCGAAAGACTTCAAACAAGTTCTCAACACAGCATTTATCTAAAAAGTTGAACCGACCTTAGCTATACCTATTCATTACTACCAGCTACTTAATTTTCTGTACCGCGAAATTGCAGTTCATCACACAGTCACCTATAATGCCTTAAGTTAATGATCCGGCTCTTCGCTGTTACTCAGTAACACCTCGCTATGAACGGCAGCGGCTGAGTTTGCCCGAAATTAACTCCCTTATTATACTGACTCTCTTTTCTTTTTTTTGATGGGACGTACGAACAAGCTTTCCTTTCGAGAAGCCGAAATTTCATTGCTGAAACTCTTGTCACATCTACATGAAAAGAAAATTTTCTCATCTCTCTTGTTTAAATACAAAATCTAATTCTTTGGTTTTCTTTATCGCGTTTTCAGACCAAGTTCACATGTTTTAGATCTAGAGATTTATCACTTGTGACACCAATCGTACTGCTTAAGCCCCTCTAGTATATGCTAATCAGTAACAAGACAGTGAGAAGAATAGCATATGTGGATGTAACGAGCTCCCCTCGCAGTCATTCAGTTTGTCTAATCTAAAGGTCGCTATTTCATAACATGATCCATTAGAATTAATACAATGCCAGAACACGTGCTGATTGGTCGTTATCCACATATGACTCGTGAGAGTATGGCACACACGACTGACTTAACGGAAAATGTGTCGTCTTTGTTTTTTTGTTTTTTTTTCAAAGATGGCGCACAGTTTTCAAAATGCTCAGTCCTTATTTTAGGACATGCTTGCTATAGGAAGTGTGAGTCTAGAAAAACGTTAAGGAGGAGCTGTTACACTGTAATGTTGCTAAGTATTTTTAGAAGGCGGGGCAAGAGGTAGAGCATATGTTCTATCATGATCCTAGTGTCAATATCAATTTATTAGCACCATATTGATTATTGTAGCTTCAGTTTCCTCTTTGTAGTCGCACTTTCAGTCGGCGTTTTTTTCCGTTCTTCATGCCAAGAGAGTGGGACAAAGAAAAATTATTTCCTAGACGGGATTAGAACCACATAACTAATTATATTAACGTCTGAAGTGTACATTACCGTAAGCTAACAATAATGAGACAGATATAAGATAACTAAGGCCCCGTCCGGACGAATCTGAGCAGAATGGGGAGGAAATGAATTTCAAGAATATACGGATTCAATCATGTACACGATCGAATTGGCAAATCCGTGACAGAGTTGGAGAGCGGTTTTGGTGAGCAGATTCACTGGTTTTTAGTGGATAGAAGGCAGATTCGTCTAATTTTATTAAGCGGTTTCAAAAAATATTTGGGTTCTGGTCAGACGAGGCCTAAAAATAACCCAATGTATCTTATTATGTAACATGTATTGAGGGGGACATTGGGGGGTACCCAATACCGTAATACCGTAAGAAAAAATGGCAAATACCGAAATACCGCGTCGAAAATTGTCCAAATACCGATACCGCATATTTTAATCATATTTATAATCGTTTCCGCATACTTATGGTTGCTTCCATCTAGTACGTTTACTTATCTCAGGCATTTATGCACCAGATGTGCATGTTTTTTTTTAATATTTTGGTAGTTAGCAAAATTTTCGCAAATTTTCACGGAAAAGTAAACTACATTCGTTCAACCTTTTGGTAGGTGGACCCAACAGCTAATTAACTCCAATAAAAATAACTCTAGAAAGGGCGAAAAACAAACCAATCCAAACCCTTTCCACGCACGTCTAGTGCGAGTTTTGATAAGTCACTGACCATTAGAAAACTTATGGCGGGGGGGGGGGGTGGGCGAAGTACAAAAAAAAATATTCGCGCAAGGGAAAATTAAATGAAAAAAAATTCATACAAGGATTTTGATAACGAAAAAAAATTCCTGCGCCTCGAAAATTCTGTCTCGACTGTCTCACACGCCGCGCCGGTAAGAGGCAAACTTACCAAATTTTAATTCTCGAAACCCGACATCTATACTTATTCTTGTTGCGATAATGTTAGCCTCCTTCGCCCTCTTCCAAGAAACTGCCACACAGTCAATGATAACCATGCTGCCTTCAACCTCAGCGATCTCAGCCATTGTGAGAAAACGTGTAAGACCTCGAATTACCACCGGCTCAAGTACACAGATCGAAAAGCCTGGTAAGGTGACTTGAGATGACTCATTATCATTGGATGCAGCAACAATCACATTGTATATTATCGACCATTAACTGTCACAAAATGACCCACAAATGGTGTAATCATTTACTGTTATGTCTCAAGACTTCTGAATTTTAACTTTTATTGACCTTTATGTCCTACTGTGTTTTGTTTTGCGTATTGTATCGAAATGAAAGCGCAAATAAACGGTACCGTAATACCGTGAACAATCTTATTTCACCGAATACCGTCAACCAAAATGATGAAAAACCGCATACCGCAGAACTAGATGATACCGCAATACCGCACTTTAAAATGAAAATTACCGAAATACCGCATGAAAAAAAGCCCAATACCGCAATACCGTAAACCCCCATGTCCCCCTCTGTATTGAATCAATGTACAATTTCAGTAAAGTCTACTTTGAGTTATTTCGGATAAAAATAGTAATCAGAACGATAATAACAATCTCATTCACTTCAACCTTTTTTGATACTTTTTTTTTTTTACTTGGCAAATTAACATAAGTTAACAACTGGGTGTCCACGAAAGCATAATTTAATATTTTTCTTCAATCCACTTTTTATTGACCGTTTATGAAGGTCGTTTAAAACTTAGGAAGTAACATCGTAATGTTGTATGGTTATTCCGTGCAAAGATCAAACAATCGAAAAGTCAGGGCGATATCACAATTATAATACCATTAGTTGAACGATGGATTAGGTTTTTTTTTGATGACGTTTTTTTCTTTTGATTTTCCCTAATTACAATATTAAAATGACCAACGTGGGAGACGTATTGAATACACGCACGTTTAAATGAAAGACAGCATAAAGAGGTTTTGTTTTAGTTCAAAGAAGGAAGAAATCAAGATGACTGATAAATATAGTAAATTATAAAATAATAGTCTATCCTGATGTGGGCTGAAAAAGATATTATTTCCCATTCTAACGTTTAGTAAGGTATATATCTCCACAAATATATCTCAATGAATGGATCTTTTGCTTCCCCTTAAAGCAATTTAAAGGACCTTGATGTACAGGAGAAACGACAAAAGTTCACTTATTTAAAAAAGTACTAAAAATACCTCAACATTACTTTCATCAATCTACTCAGCATATGTGTTTGCTCGGTGTGTTAAAAACGATCGTGCCATTAAAATTAATTTATTGTTATTATCATTATTATTATTTTTATTACATTACGCACTTTACAGTATGTTGCTAAAAAGACTCTACTAAGTCATTGCGGAATAACACAAAAAAGGAAAAAAAATCATTTCATTTTTCTAAAAATCCTTCCCATCCCCCAACCCCACCCTCCAAAATAAAAACATGAAATGTAATGGTTATTGTAGCCCATCTTATTGAAACAATGTTATTATTCACTGGGCTGCCTATAGGGCAGATCCAGTTCATAAAATGGGAAGATTAGTGTAAAAAAATGAACTCTATCAATGATTAACCAAGTAACCCAAAGGGCGTTGCGTGATCCATAAAAGTATGTTTGTCCATTTTCCCAGAGTCTGTTAAAAGATTGATTCTGTTCTCTAATGCAAGTAACACACGTCTTGTGGAGAACTAAATTTCGGACAAGGATAAAGAAGACTCGTCCGTCGAAAACAGTTTCGCACACAAGTTCATCTCATAGTTTCATTGGTGAGGGGGAAATAAGCCGCGACGCTTCGAGAACGCAAAGCTTCACCGAGTGCTTCAAATACCAACTTGATAGAAATAGAGTACTGAGCAAGTTATTTACCAGTTTAGTGACTTAATATCCTAGAGCTTACAGTTGTTCTCACAGCGGCTCAGAGTTTTTGCTTTTGTTTGTATCTGTATCATTAAATTCGTGCTTGATCGAGTGTTATGCTCCTCCTAATTTCAGTGTCTCCGCCTATTTAACAACCCGAACAAACACGATTGATGTTCGCATTAGCGAGTTTCAATAAACTTTTAAAGTTTACAGCTCGCTTTAACACCTTTTTTATGTTTTAAAAAAGCGTGGTTCATTCAGAATTTTACGAGCCTGGTTAAAGTCTGGTTTTCCTGGTTCTAAGGATAACCAGGCTCACCAGGCTTACCAGGAATACCCTGGTTAACCAGGCTTTTTGCACATTCGGTAAAGTCTGGTAAGCCTGGTTTGAAAACCAGAAAAGTCTGGTTGATTCAACCAGGCTTGCACCCTGGTAAACCCTGGTTTAACCAGGCTTTTGACGCAAGGGTATAACCCGTATTTTATTGAAAGTGTTCTGAATACGCACACTGTAAATGTGAGGAGGTAATTATATGTAGGGTTTTAACTATACATCAAGGTCAATTACATAAGGCTTCGAGATGAATCGCTTGTACAAAAAACAATTTAAGTTCGTGTCATCAGCACTTTGGCTTAGAGTCATATCACGGTAAAAATAACCTGTTAACGTCTAGCTATTGATCATTTTCATCAGTCTCGGTTGAATAAGGCCTGTCTATCGTGAAGGGTTTTATAGTGGGTTGTTTTCTCTTAAAATCTGTTCGCTGTATGTTCTGGTAAACTTATCGTTTTCATGCAGCAAAATAATTCTGTACAGTGTAGGTTGTGAAAATAATCATTCTCGATGTGGCTGTCTACAGATCTTCTTAGATTTACCGGGTCACAGATTTCCCCTTCTATGTCACGCAATGATCGGCAACAAGGCTAAACATGGCAGCCCAGTTAAACTTGCTTTTCGGCGAGTCTAGTTTATTTATTTATTCACGGAAATCATCAGCCACACAGTTATTAAAATGTGTTTAGTACAGTGTAAATAAATCTAAACAACAAAAGTCAAACTGTTTTACATGACTTTCTTTTTGAAAACCCTAGAAAGTTACATTCCCAAGGACTGATATTTTTAGCTTCAATATGGATTTGTATTTGCTGATTGTCCGGCAGCCGTATTCTTTGACGAGTGCCAGTAAACACGATTTCAGTTTTGGCAATCTTCAGACTAAACTTGTTCTTTATGCGCCAAAGGTTTGTTTTTCTCCTTTTCAAGGACATTTGAGTAAGACGTAACCAAGGTAGTATTAGTAGAGGAAGCCTTCCCTTAACAATTTGCGAGATCATTTATTTATCAGAAAAAGCAACGGACCGAATATATAACCTTGAGGAACTCACTTGTGGTTTTCGACCGTTGACCTTGCACTTCTGGCTGCGATTCCCTTAATACGACTCAATCCCCTCAAAAAAGGTTCCCAACAATCCCACAGGCAGAAAGCTTAAGTAGCAGAATGTGATGGTCAATGGTGTCAAACGCCTTTTTCAGCTCAGTAAAAATGACGCCATTAAACATAACATCAATATTTACTGACCAACTGTTGGTGACTTCTAGCATAGCTGTTAAATTACTCTACCATCTAGAGAACTAAACCCCGACTGAATAGACCTAAAGTATTCATTGACTTGACAACAGAGAGGCTGTTCCTACGCTTGCAATTGACCTGAGTGAGGCGTTTGACTCCGTATGCCACGGCCTACTGCTTGCAAAGCTAAGAGCCTATGGTTTTACAGATCAAGTATTGAAGTTAATGAGGAATTATTTGCAAGATAGGAGGCAGAGGGTCAAATTCGACGGCGTTTACTCTGACTAGATACCTGTCAAAGTTGGGGTCCCTCAGGGGTCCCTATTGGACCCTTTCCTTTTTAACATTTATATTAATCATTTGAACCTTCAAGTCACACACACCTCTCTACGGTTTTATGCAGATGACACTACTGTAGTAGGAAACTTGGGGGAACAGTAATCCTCTACAATGAACTCAAACTTTTTGTCTCTTTAAACTGTTTTAATGTAGATAACTTGTTGCTCAACTTTTCACAATCAAGACTAGCAGTATCTCTCTGACAAGACCTAGTTACAGCTCCTTTTATCTTGACTGAATCTGAAGGCTGCCAATCTTACTCAAACTTAAAATAATCTTACATCAGTAAAAATTCGATTGGCTATAAGAATTATTAACATATTTTCCTTCGAGGTTGTGTCGTAATAGGAAAATCAGTTAAAACTCCAAAATTCACTTTTGTCCAATAATTGTCCAGTCAAAACAAAACAGTCAGAGAGACACAAAAATTACAAGGAATGTCTACATGAATGAAAATCACATATGTACAATATCGTTACTCTAAAATGTACAATTTGTCAATTCGCGTACAATGCTTAAGTTGTCGTTTAAAAGCTTCTTGTTGGAATATCGTACAATGGTAATTAGTCCCGCCTTTTTCCATATATTAACTAAAAGATTGTTTACAAATCTCTAATCAAAAATCAATTAGCAAGATATTTACATTGCGAAAGCCTTTAAACAAAGATATCACTCGTTACAACTTTTAGCAAGTAAATTGAACTAGGCAGTAACAAAAGCTTGTTTATCACAACGAGTTAACTAAGATAGTCTGTTGGACGAGGTTTTCTTTTGGAAGCGCACTGAAGTTTCGATCAAACCACTAAATACGCGAAAGATAGTAAAAATAGGAATGTCCAGGAAAAGACAACTTGGTAAGGTCAAGCTTCTAAAGATTTAGGAAAAACCAATTAAGCCAATTAATGTAAGATAACAAACAAATGTCGTTAAATTTACCAGAACTAATTAGATTAAGAACCTCTGTGTGGGCTCAGTTTAAACAAAAAGCATCATTTCTTAATTGGATAGCGGCACGTGTGCAAAGAGAAACCGACGTCCAAAAGAGCATCTTTACAGAGAAAGGGCAAACCTTATTAACGAAAGACAAACAGCTTTTGTAAGCCCAGTACATTCTAGTAGAACGTATTTATATAACAACTCAAAACACTCTACTCAGTGACAATAATAATTAAAATATATTAAAATAGCAATGCTTGATGATTCATTAACGTTCCTTATTCGATAAAGGTATTTTCATTTTGGTATTAACTTATACCCAAAAATATCGTTTTACACTACTGAATATCTATCGGACGTTTCCCCTCCAGTTCAAGAATATATTATTAACTCTTATCTCATATAACATCAACATGGCTTCGGCATAACTATTTGAGATCAATGCATCTAAGACACAGGCAATGGCCATAGGTCCTGTATCCTATCACTATCTCTTTAGTGTAGATAACAATGCAAAGGAAACTACCGATACACTTAAAATTCTTGGCGTAACATTAGATTGTAAGTTAAATTTTATTGCTCATGTGTCCGAACAAGTTAAAAAGAAGTGCGCCAAAGCCTCCGCATTAAGGAGGATTCGCTGGTTTATTCCTTTAGACGTAATGTGCGGCCCTTATAAAGCATATGTTTTTCACCGTTTAGAATATTGTTGTACGCTATTACTTGGAGTTGGCATAGGCCAAGTTAAAAAGCTAGAAGACACTAATAATTATATTGTCTATATTCTTAGGTCTAGTTTAGGCTATGGAGAGCATACGCCCTATAATCATAACGCTAGAACAAAGAAGAAAATTTCAGGTCCCGGCATGGTTTTAGTATATAAGTGTATCAATAAGGAAGCCCCAAGCTAGCTACATAGAAGAATTTCTGTAATTATAACTCAAGAGCGTCGGGGGCACTGTTAACGCTACCCAATTTTAATTTAGAATGACTCCATAAATCATTCTCAGTTTTGGCAGCAAGGCTTTAGAATTCTCTGCCCATGTATTTTAGAAACGCCAAAAATATTTTTACTTTTAAACGTCTTTTGAATAAGCACGATCTTTAATTGTAGCAGTGATTAGCTTTTAATTTCAATACTGTTTGTACATAGATGAATTTTAGATTGTATACATCAAAAATGTTACTAGTTGAGAATGTTTTATATAGATAGATGATTTCTTTTTTTTCTTTTTTTAATCTTTTTTACCTCCACGCACATGTTTTAACGAGTTTTTATCACTCCTAGATGTAGCATGGGTAAACAAAGTATTTTTGTTGTTGTTGACTTCATCATGGATTACGACATAGATTACGACCATGATGGCGTGTGCCGATTACTCTTAGGCCTTCGATACGGTCAAATTCAGATCGGTCTTACCAAACTACACGCGTTGGGGTCTTCGAGAACTTTCTGAGATACTTTCCTCATAGTTCCTTCAGATTAGACGCCGGTAAGTGTTGGACTTCGGTGTTCTGCAGAGCTCTATAGTGGGTCCCCTCAACTTTACGTTATACGTGGCAGGCCTGCTAGAGACCCTACAAAGTCCATGCTACCAATATGCAGATGATACAACCTTTTTCCTGCACTTTTAAGTTTGCAAGTTGAAAGATGGTGCTGTGGGCCTAACCTCTGCTATCTCTCGCCTCGAAGGCTATTCAGGGCTCTTAATGCGTCGAAGACTAATCTGGTGTTACTTTCTGCAAGACAGATACATGTCTCCATTGCATATTTACGTACTAAGTATCCCAATGGATATTAACAGATTAACTGTTAAGAGAGCCTCTGGAGAGTGCTCAGATCACTAAGTTAGTTAGGGTACGATTTTTCCTTACATCTGGTGGATGTATTAAGTAATAATTGTTATTATTATTATTATTATTATTATTATTAATTAATTAATTAATTTTATTTTTATTATCGTCATGTGCGATCCTCTCCAGTTCTCTGGTATTTTCTGGGTATTTTCAGCCATGTCTCAGCGGCTTCCCACACAATACACTTTCCGCAAGAAATGGGCAGTACCAAGCATGGATGACAACTATGCACTTCCAAAAATGTCAGGCAGACTCTCAACCTTCCATACCCGGCCTTAGCATTATTCGTGATAGTTCCAAGAGCACCATTCACGATTGGTATTATTGTCACTTTCGTGGCTTTCTGCGATTCTTTTCTGCGTGTCTTTCTGTGCTACAGTCATATCTGGCCAATTGCACTTAAGCCGCTTGTCTGTAGGGATAGTCATATCCCAAGTTATTCTCAATTCTCCATTTAATACAACTGGTAAGGGATGATGGTCGTACTTCTTGTCGGTACGCTCTAACCCATACTTTCTGCATAGCTCCCAGTGTACTTGTAGAGCCAACTTGTCTTGATGCTTCCTATATTCTCTCTGGGCAAGCTTGCTGCATCCGCTGACAATATGTCGTACTGTTTCAGTGGAGTCACCACATATAATCTGCCCAGTGATGTCTCAGGTGTCTTATTTATGCTGTGCTTGACCGAATTGTTCTTAAAGCTTGCTCTTATGCAGCGAGGATAAAGCCTTCTGTTCCCTTCTTTAACAAAACATTCCTGAGCCATCTCCAACCAGGACTCCTCTCCAGACACATCTGAATTTTGTAGAGAAAACTCTCTATGTAGGGCTTTTTTTCTTCCAGTTCTTGACTTTCTCCTCTTTCCTTCTCCTCTGGTAGTCCTGAAGATTTTTCTTCAACAAACACCTTTTTCTTCAAAACCATTCGCATCCACTCTGTGCTTTTTCTCTGGTAGACATGCAGGTTTTGGTCTCCTTCTTGACACACGACTCACTACCAAACATCCCCCTTCTCCTTCTTTCCTTGGTAGATACATTTTGGCAACATTACTTCTGGCGTGTAGACAACCATTCACTGCCAATATCTTCCTAGTTTTTCTATCCATGCTGACCAGCTCTTCCGCTGTCCAATCCACGATAACTGCACTGTAGCGTTACGTACCACACCTTTGCTTCACCAAGCTTTATTACGTCACATATATTTTTTTTTTCAATGATTTTTTTTTTGTGGTCACTGAATTTACGTCAGGGGTATACCGAATGCGATTGACTGTGAAGTTTACTTAGGACTGATAACTTAACGCCAGAATTTTGTTTTCGTTCCAAGCCGAGTCTGTTTGATTATGTCTGAAAAGACTAATGCTATTTCCCAAAAAAATCAGGTGATTGTCTCCATTGCAGGAGGGACAGGACACGAAACCCCCTCTTGGTTATGCGTCGGCCATTTTGCATTTCATTTCGGCAAACACGCTACGCAGAACTTAATTGGGCGTTACCCACGAAAGCCCAATAATCGTTTACACTCTCCTACTCCTCCTACCTAGGATTTCTATGTTAATGAATCTTCGGATTTTATGCTCATGACCCCTCCCACACACTACTTCTAATGCGCTCACCTTCTGCTCTCCGTGCTTGCATAAATGTGCAGAAAAAGTCCCTATAATTGGACCGATACCACTACTAAAATAATTTTTAAGTCCCTGTTCCTTGGCAAATTCAGGATATGGACTGGAATGTTGGTTCTGGCAGACATTCTTCAGATAGCAGTCATTATCCGATGAGGTGTAGCCAGAAGTCAGGCTCTTTCTTCTTCGCGGTAAGTAATGCTCGACAGGTGTTTGTGTTTGAGTTTCACTTATAACCACACAGTATTCAAGTTTCTACTAAAGGACAAGATCTTTATGTAAGCGGACAAGTGACTCTGGATCACCTTGTAAGTATTACCAAAGCTAATTAAGAGAAACCCATACTCTTAAGGTAATATTGGTTGAGGTCACACTAGAGACTTTACTATGGTAAAAAGGGCTTTACTATGGTAAGTTTCGTAACGTCTTCTTTACAGTAGTAAACCTGACAGGTCCACTTAAAAAGGCATTTGAATTTTTCCAGGCGTTTTTTCTCGCGTGATCGGTAACGTGAGAGTGGAAAGTAAAACAAATGATGACATGCTATGAGAGCTGACTAAATTGAAATTACTGAACTATAACTTCCTGAGCGTGGTTCAGTGTGAGAGAGTATTGTTTTCTGTTGTGAGCATTTTGCTTTTAATTCTGCTGCTCAGACGAGCAAGAAGAATGCGCTCCCTTATTACCTACCTTGGTTTCGAATACGAAGTTAGTGAAGATGTTTTAGTGACAGGTTCATTGATTACCCGTCGAAGACGTACTCTTAGAGAAAGAGCGGCATTGCGAAGGCACGCGTGGGTTTACCCTCGACCCCAAGAATGGTTTGAAGAAATGTACAGAAACAGAAACCTTAAAGCACTGTGGAAAAAAACAATCACCGATGTTCTAAAGCTATTCTGTTATGCGACCCTTTTTGAAACTACTTTCCTCAAAAATCATGACAAACTGTCAACAAAACAAACAAAGTTTAGATAGACTAGAGATATACCCACCTATTTTTTTGGGTAACCAGATGGTTATCGGTGATGGGTCATCTTTGTTCTTTCCGCTGTTGTCATGGAAATTAACCAGGGTAGAGTTTACTATAGTAAACTGAAAAATGCCGGTCACACTTACGGCGCCGTTTACTATGGTAAACTTGAGTTTACTATAGTAAACTTTCTCTAGTGTGACCTCAACCATTGAGACCAAAAGAAGTCACTGAGTGGCTTCGACATAAGACTATTTTCGGTTATTCATTATCGAGGGAAATGTTTGAAAACGAGGTTCACGTTTAGACTATTTCAGCCCCCTGCTTTGACATATGCCTAGAAACATTACTTATGATATTCGACTTTCTAATCACATATTGAACGCTCAGGGATAATGAATATAAATACTGTCAATTAGTACAACTATAGTCAACATGAACGTGTCCCTATCGATTTAAAAATTTACGCTGTGCAGGAGTTTAAAAACAAATCATAGACCATTAAACTAATACTAAAATATCTACATATAATGCCCCTTCAGGCGGATCACCAAGCACCCCCGAGGGTGAAGTCATGATTGCTAGCTTTTGCCGTCTTTACAATTGCATTCTGATTAAAAATTACCCAAAGATTTGGATAAGGCTTAAAGTTGGGACGCTACCACATTTGAAGGTTTTCCTGAATGGGTTTCAGGCTTCCTTAAAATGACACATGCAGTCATTGCGTCACTTTTCAATCACACTTGGTTTTTTAACTCTTTCTTCTCGTCTCTCGTATAGCCTTTTTACAAAATTTAACTACAAACGACTTTCGTTGACGACCGCAAACCCTTTTCGCCAGCTTGAATACCGCACACTCGTTCTGAAGCTGCTTCCTCTGCTTCCATGGTTATTGGAAGTGTCAAGCAACAGAGATCCAGAGTTAGAGCCTCCCGGCATGGAGCAAGTTCGAAGGCAAAGTGAAAAAGTGTCCATAGTCTCCTTACCTTTCTTTGTCAAAAAAAAGAAAATAAATGGAAGAACAGAGCAGTGGGAAAACAGCAACCAGACAGAAACAGTGTAAGCAATGTAGACATTCCTAATTCCAAATCCTTCGTCTTGCCGCAGCAGCAGAAACAAGGTTAAAATATGGAAAGGCCCCCAGCACATTATTATGGAGACAAGAGTTGCAAGGATAATCTTGACGGCTTTTCTTTGACGTCTTTGCTTTCTAGCAGTAGTGCGAAACGAGTTCCTATCCCCATTCTGTTGTTGAAGATGGAAAGTGTTTCTACCTCTGAAGAGGGTGTACATTGTGATGGAGTGCAGGACTACAATCAAAAATAGGGGAACAAAAAACATAGTTGATTTAAGAATCAGCAGTGCTTTCGTTAATGTTTGACTGTCCGGCCAATCATCGATGCAGTAATATGCACCACCAATCTCTATCCTTTTTCTGAAATGTCCGTAGAAAATTGAGTGTGCAATGGCTATGATCCATGCGACGGGCATGGAGCGGCAAACCAGTTTTTTTCTGAGGCGCAGATGAAACGGAAACCGAATAGCGAGAAATTTCTCACATGTTATAGTCAGAAGGTTCAACAAGGAAGCAACGATCGCAGAATTCTGTACAAATGTTACAAGACGGCACATGGCAGATCCAAAGACCCAAGCGTCATACACGTACATATCCAAAGTCACAAACGGTATGCAAAACACCGTCATGAGTAAGTCTGACACGACTAAATTAACAGTCGACAGGTTGGAGGAATTCCTCCTCTTCGCCGAAAAGAGAATCACCATCAAAATGGGAATATTTCCAGCCAGTGAGATTACTGCAATGGAAAACAGCGAGACTACGATAACATCGCGTTCTTCTTTTGTAAATATACAAATCACAGAGGTGCAGACATGGTTTCCGGAACTGTTGGCCGTTGTGTTGCTCATTGTTGCTGGCTGTTTCGAAAACCAGTGAAGATGAAGTCTTGATTGTCGAATTCAGATATGCAAATATAAGCCTCTTGCTCGCAGTGCAGTGGCGCCAGATGAAAAAGTGACTGACGGCGAATTGGCAGGCCACGTGGTTACACGGTCCTTGTTGTAAAATAGAAAGTTGATTTTTACATTAGATTCATTTGACCAAAATGAAATACCCAGCGGTGTCACATGCAAGCAATATATTTCGGAAACTAATCAGTTTGATTACACCCTGAAGCGATAATGGACTCCGTTGATATCATTCTTTTAGAGATATGCAAACTGCATGATGAACACGTATGCAAAACTACTTCATAGATTTATCATAAATCTGTTATTGAGTATCCACCGATCGGAGTCGAGATGATAGCAGTGTTGAATAATCATAAGCCAACATTCAAAGTGCGGCAAAGTAGATTTGTTGTTCGTGACCTTAAGGTGCTTGACAGCTCAATTACAAAGTTAGTTTCCAGTCTTTCACCTGCATCCTGCAACGCAAGAAAAATAATTAACACAAAACAGTGCAGAAAAAGTTTAGAATGAGTCAGGTTTAGAATGAATTCAAAATACAATGATCAAGATAGCAGGAAGCCGGGAGCAATTAAGAGCGTCCAAATGTTCTTTCTTTCAAAAGCGATCATTTTACACAACAGGTGAAAAAGATTTCACACACCTTGTGCGGGGACTTTTTCCTTAAATTACGCCCAAAAAAATTTAACCCCAAATCACCGATTTATAAAGCATTAACATAAAAGTCCCAATTAGTGGCTATTGAAGTTTCATGTAATGTCTATCGATCCTAGGATATCATCTGACCCCCACCCAGCAAGTGATAATGATCTGAAAACAGCTATGGAGAACCGACCAGCAGAGAATTAGACGAGGAGGAAAACGGTAGAACATGTAAAAATGGCGCGGTTAAAAATTTAGTATCTTTACACAAATTTTTGCTCAAAAATATAATTTTGCATCGTTCTAATCGAAATCAATACTCTTTAAGTTCTAATTAAAAACCGAGTGAGTAATGAGAACGGCTGTGTTCGCATTTAGAAACGGTATGAAAAACTGCCACATACTGTCGCAAATTATTTATTTATAAGTTTTTTTTAACTACTTGCGATGAATGAAGCACAAGCTTTCTCCAGGTCTTTGGGCTGGATCCTCGATACACATAATTCTTCAGCTAATGCTTGCTTTTGAACAGGAATATCCGGAGGCTCTCACTGGGATAACAGATCATTTTCTCGTTTTTGCTGTATGTTTCACAATCTCTTTACAAGAATATTTTTGTTTTCATTTTGTTTCTTAGCAATTTCAAAAGACGCTGCTGCACTTATGCATGCGTTTCCTAATATAAATTTTCCTCTTTTTTTCTGTGAAAAGATTAAGCCATCTTGTAGCAATTTGGTGCATCCTTTAGGGGTCGAGAAGTCCGGATTAATAAATTTTATCCCACTTGAATATTTAGCAATCAATAATTAATAAGACTCAACAAAAACGCCTTCACACATAACCACAAAGCGTGGGAATTGCTGGCGGAGGCAAATCTTGTAATGAAAACATCTTGTTCTGCAAATGGCCCGGAGACATCGTTGGCAAGATGAAGAGATCAAATGTCAAGATGTTACCGATTCTGATTTTGTGTTATTTCACCGCTCTTGAGATTGGGAGAAAAAGAAAGGGGAGCACTAAAAGATTAGAAAACGGCGCAATGATTTTGTATGCCATAAATCAAAGTTTAAAGTCCGTTCGAGTTACGTAAACTGGCTCGCGGTTTTATCTAAAAAAAAATGGTTGTATAAAATGCGGCATTTGTCCAAAATTGTCAGCTGTTAGACGATGCCTTAATGACGATATTTCTCATTCAATGTTTGTCACCCACAAAGGAAAGCACAGTGCACGAACTTTCTTCCTTTTCTTAATTAACCACGGGAATGATGTCTGTATTGAGGACGAATCTGAATATGAGTTACACACTATCAGATAACAAGATGTCCGCGCCAACCCTGGTAAAGCAAGACCATACAACAAAGACAAAGAATGCAATTCATTAGCAAAAATCATCGAACGAAAAAAACCCAGCTTTTTTCGTGTAATCACTACAGTATCCAGCACGGGACAAACATAAACAATACAAAATTATATTTGAACCTTGTGCTCTTTGCAAAATCCACAAGCTGAATTGCCTGGAGTGTGTTAATATAACCCTATTTTACGCAGGTTCAGGCAAAACTGACTTCTTTGCCCTTCAGCAATCATTTTACGAATTTAACCGAATCCTTTTTTCACTTTACAGTAACTTTTTTTGAAAACTTATTTCAATATAGTCTAGATACAGAACGAGCTTTTACTTCTTTTTTTACGTTGTAAAGCAAAGCACTCATTCTTCAGATTTAGTAAAACACAGCAATGAAATCCCTGAACGATCCTGGATGTTGCCGCACCCCGCCTTGAGAAATCCTAGCTAACTGGCATGTGAAGCCTCAAGAGACAAGGCATGTGCGCCCTAGTCAATCAATGGTGGTTCTGCAACTTCTTGTGTGGCTGTGTAGGCCAATGCGAGAGTGGCAGTCCCTACGGCACATGGGGCAGATGAAGTTGAAGGAAGGCAAAGTAGAGCTTTTTTTGCGGAGAGCGCGCTTTTCTTCAGCTTTCTGGTGACGCTTCACATTTGCTTTCTTGTTCCTTCTTTCACTGTCCGTCTCAAGCAAGCACGATCAATCGCAGCATCAATACAATACAATACAATACAATACAATGTTCTTTATTTTGAGAGGGTAGATACATGATTAACCCAGTAAAGAGTTTTCTAACACATGGCCCTCTAATCTTCCCAGTTGTTTGGATCAATTTCGCATGCTTTGAGGTCAGGTTTGCAAGCGTCCATGAACCGCAGGGCGGTGCACCCGACTTTCCCGACTCCTGTTATTAATTGTCCGCATGTGCCCATGTGCCCATCATCCATGCGATGAACAGGTCCCAGCCATCTCAGGCGGCGCTGACTGAGGAGGGAGTGCATGCTGGGGAAACCAGCACGTGACAGTATCTCACTGTTGGGGATGTGGTATTTCCACTTGATGCCGAAGATGTGCAGAAGCATAGCAGGTGGAAAGAGTTCAAGCGGCGTTCCTGTCTGATGTAGGTGGTCCAAGTTTCACTGCCGTAGAGCAACTTGCTGAGAACGCATGCCTGGTAGATGTGCATTTGGGCGTTTTCAGTCAGAAATTTGTTTTTCCAGGCTCTCCTGGTCCATTTGGACATGGTGCCGGTGGCTTTGCCGATCCTTCGGGAGATTTCTGAGTCAAGGCTCAACTTCATGAGGACGGTGGAACCGACTAGGTGAATTCGCCGACTACATCGAGAGTGTCGTCGCCGATTTTGATTACAGGGGCTTGGCTGACATCTTGGGCACTCACATTGGTTTTCTTGAGGCTGATTGTGAGGCCAAAGTTTTCGCGCTGGCGAATTTGTTGATAAGCCTCAGCATTGCTTTCTCGGAGAGTGTTGCCAAGGCAGCATCGTCAGCAAAGAGCATGTCACGCACAAGAACAGTTTTAACTTTGGGCTTGGTGCGGAGGCGAGCTAGGTTGAAGAGTTTACACTCTGTGGAAGAGTCCAGTGAATAGGACAAGAGGAGAGAAAAGATTCAAAAGATTGTCCTGGCTAAGACAAAGCCCTCTTTCACGCCGCTCTTCATTGGGAGGGACTATGAAGGGCACGGTGCCGCTCATCCTTTCGTGGTAGGGAACAAACATGCTGAGGAACTTAGGGGGACATCAAATCTTCTCTAGGGGCTGGAACAGGTCAATAAAGGCTAGATAGAGCTGCTTGCTCTATTCACTTGACTTCTCAAGTAAAATTCCTGGCTACACATGTATAAACTTGAAGGTGACTTTCATCACTTATAAATATCTTTGGAAAGGAAATAGCTATAAAGATGTAGAAAGTTTAGGAAACTGATACGTTTATTATGTCGCCGATAATTTTGCAAAAGGAGATAAAATTTGGTGTATCTGAACAATGTCGTCTGAGAGGGATCGTACATAACAAG
>NC_133204.1:41024822-41042322 GCF_958299795.1 Porites lutea
GGAAAGAGCGACTAAAAAGTTGTAAACTTACCAAGTTTAACCCTTTAAGTCCGAATAGTGACCAACAGCAATTTTCTCCTAACAATGTCCATACATTGTCAAGAGATAAGGTTGTGAGAATATAAAAAAAATGATCACGAAAGAGAAAATGCCTTGATGTTTTATTAAATTCTCTCAACTAATTCTTAAAGGAAATGTATGGAGATCAGTTTGGAGAATTTGTATGTGGATACTAGGGCTTAAAGGGTTAAAGGTGATGTGACGATTCGTACACCATAAAGGGCTTGGTCAAGTCGAGAAAGTTAAAAAAAGTTTGGCTGGCCGCTCACTTCAAAAAGGCTAGGCCTCCGCTTTCTTGAGAGCTGGGCCTAAACTCACAAATCACAAGCGTTTTCAAACGCATGATCATCGACGGGATTTGTTTACCATCTAACAAGCGAGTTTACAGGAATTAAATATACTTATACATCTGACCTTTTAGCTTGTATGTTTTGTTTTCCCAGTGTAGGTCATGTGATAATGATAATACTCAAGAAAACTGTCTCCTTCAAATTTCTTCTTATTAACGTGACTGTGTACGCATAATTTATTAAAAGACAACGGCAAATTCCCATGACACCTTCACTGGGAAAACAAACCATACAAGTTAAAGAGGTCTATTGTGCTTAATGCATATAATAATAAGGTTACATCCCAAAGTACCATCTTGAACTGTTGCGCAGTCAGTATAAATATCTACTAAGTCTGCATCAGCTTGTATTAGTCCTACTGAAGTATTATAAATAATCTAATAATATTCGAATGCAAAAAAGAGGATGCAATAGGATTCTACTTTGAACCAATAAAGTTTGTAAAATAATAATTAAATCTGATATCATTTTCAACGAACCTCTGCAATATTTGCGATAAATACAAAAGTGTAATATATTACAGTTAAAGAAAATTCAACTTGTCTCCCGGGGTATTTCTTCTTCAACTTCCAGTTAAGCCTGTGAGCAGGATCACTGTTGGGGAATGAAGCGAGGGGAACACCAGAAAGCGCTTACAGACAGGGAGGAGGGAATTAAGGGGAAAGAAAACGAGAGGCTACCGACAAAGCTTTGGTGTCGTCATTCCGCCCTCCTATACTTACCGTTTGAGAGGCTAGGGGAGAGGAGAAAAAGGAAAAAGGGAGAAGAAGGATTCGAAAAGGGGATGGAATTGGGGAGAGTGGAAAAGGGATCGTTATCCATAAGGTTGTGTGAGCATGAAGAACTCACCGCGGAAATTTCCTGTCCTCGGTAGTAAAAAATAAAAAGCCGTCGCTTGAAGTGAAACCAGATTCGGGTATCATGGATCGGCGTAAATCGAATCAAGTAGACCGACTCCCGCGCCGCTAGCTTCCCTTCGTGGCACACTTCCTTCCCCGGGAGCCTGTTCACCGGTTTCTTCCAATCTTACTCCAGGGCACAAGAAGAAGAGAGACCTTGGAGACGTGGAGAATATATTCGCCAGGAAAAAAAGTCCTAATTAATTTAAATCAATCACCACTAAGTTCCGATGTCAAATCGGCGGTTATCAAAAGAAGATGTTGTGGAGGATCTTCACGCCGAATTTCAGCGTAGGAATTCTGCGTGCTCATGGGTGAGTCGTGTATCTCGTCGTAGGCTGACGGTGGGTCCTAAAAAAAGGATGGCCAGTGACAGTTACCATGCCGTAAAGAAAAGACATAAATCAAGTATATCTTAGGGTAAGAAGACACGAAGGGTAATGCTGTGAGGATATATCCCAGAGATATGGTGCAGAGCAGGTCTCTCTGTGAGTTTATAGCGGGGCTCCCGCGCGCGCGAAGCGCGCGTGGGACAGAGCCCCATACTCATGGAATATGGTCAACCTCTTTTCGTTTGGTTGTCACGTGATTGACCGAGCGTACGTACGTACGTACGTACGTACGTACGTACGCGTCTACAGATTGTACGGGTGGGGTAGGGGAGACTATCAAAAGGAAGGGAGGGGTGTCTCAGGCGTTTCTTGGCAAGTCCACATCTTTAATATAGGATTTTAGGACATTCACAATATGGTCAATTGACAGCTGTCAAAACAGGATAGCCACTGACCAGTATCCCATGACCATATCGCGGGCTCATGTGTCAACTCATCGAGGTGACGTGATTTATTTGGAAGCTGTCCGCTGACCAGTTAATTGTTTTACTAGATCGCGAACAATGTTCAATTTCATACTTTTACTAGTTAAACTGATAATGCACGCATATTGGACATCAATGTTTTGATCAATTGACAGCTGTCAAAACAGGGTACCCGCTGACCAGTATCACTTGACCGTATCGCCGGCTCAGGTGTCGACCCATCGAGGTCAAGTTACTAGTTTTCAAGTGATCGCAGGCTCAAGTTCAAGTTTTTTCTAAATTCATATGAAATATGTTGTGTTTATGTGCTACACAATTAAAATTTTGATTGCAAACTGACCTCGGACGCGAAAATTCAGCCAGCTGTTACAGGCAGGGAAGAAAGTTGCTTTTGACTTTTCTCACCATGGTCACGCGTTGGTCACGCTCTACGTCCAATTTTTATGCTCTGATTGGTCAAAATTTGACTGGTGAGTTCATGCGGAAAATTTATGCAGCATCTTGAATCTTGTTTACTTTGACAGCTGAAGCTGACAAAGTTTTGTGTCAACTTGTGATGTTTTTAACTGTCTTTTTCCACTGGATGTGCAAAATGAAATTCAGCTGCTATGAGGAGTCCTCTGTTATTCATGGCTAGTTTGTTTATTGGGTTTTGGTTGAGGAATACGTCGCTTGTCAAAGTCGGAAATCCGATTTCGGATGGCATCGTTTTCGTTTTCACCTTGCTTGATGCGTAAGAGGATTGCAAAGTCTGAAGCGATACTGGCTTTTCTTGATACCTTTCAGGAGCTGCATCTCGAATGGTAAGCCAGAGAAATTATTGTATTTGATGTTTGTTTTTTTGGATCTAATTTAATGAAGTCGAGCGGAGTTTATGCGGTCATTTAGTTTATGCACGTTTGTAAGATTTGAGACAATGATCTGACCGAGTCTCAGGTTTGATATAAGCTTACAGAACTTTAAAAAGCCTTTAGACAGTTTCTCACCGCAAATAGAAAGAAAACGTTCCAAAGAATATTTAGTTATAATTCTGGCCGGAAAGAAAGCTTTGAGCGATTTTCTTGCCTCGAGTTCGTCTTTGAAAAAAGAAAACACCGGGAAGCCGGCTTAAAACATAAACTTAAGCTTGAAGCTTGAAGACTCAGGGTTTTTAGGGATACTTTAATACTTGTCTTCCTGAATGAAAATTGTTGTTTCTGTATATGTTTCACCGAATTATTTTTCTTTTATTGACTGTTAGTAGTCTCTCTTGTAATTTTAATAGCTGTGCCGATTGTTTTCAGTCGTTCAGTGAACATCGCTTGCAGGAGTACTCAAAATGCCGCGCGTTAATAAACCATTAAATAAAAAATAAACAGAATAAATTCTTTATAATGTTGGAGCGTAACTCTGTTAATGTTCATTCAAACACCCGCCACAGCTCGCACTACAAAAGTGAGAACCGGATGGCCGTATAGGTGATTTTGGAAATTTTTTTAACAGTTTATGAATATTGAATGAGTGCAATTTGTATTGTGAAATACTGCTTTCTGTCCGAGGTCTGCTGGTATGATAAAAACAGTGCCTCATACTACTGTTTCACCTCAGATGTGATGTATAAATGGTATAAAAGGTTGGTTTACACGCACCCAGATTTGTTGACAAGATTTTGCAAAGTAAACTTGTCGAACGCAAAAAAGTTGGCCTGACTTTTTTCCCCACTAATTAATCTACGGTGATCAAGAGCCATTATGGCTCTTAAATGTGATCGAAGATGATTACCAGTTTTTGGGAGTACATATGAGGCTATCAACTCGATGTAAGATTTGGTTCACTCTTTGGCTGTTTGCAAATTATTTTTCTCTAAAATCAGGTAGCCTTTCCCTCAAAAGTCACGTAAATGTGCTCTAAAGTTAACTGAATTGAGGAATTCGAATACAAGTTTATTGTTTAATTTAAATTATAAATTTATTAATGGGAGCCTCGCTTTTAGCCCTGGCTAAATCTATATATTACTGTCAAATTCGCGAGACAAGAATGATGAGCACAAGAACCAGTCATCTCCCATTGACAAGTATTATAATGAAAAAATGACTCTATTGTCCCGAACAACCTTGACAAACAGATTTTCTCTTTACAAAGTATAAAAATTAATACCGATAAAAAGAGAGTACATAAATCCGCGGTATTTCGTGCTCTTTCTTTTCTTTTGCAAGAACATACGCCCGTAATTTTTGTTAATGACCGATTGACGTCAAATGAACAACAATAACAGCATTAATAATAACAACAACACTGGACTTATGTAGGTAAGCCTCCTTAAATGCAGAAGCCGTTTAGCAATTTCCTTCCACCTAGTTGCATGTGAAAGGAAGTTTATTTTAAAGTATTTATTCCATACCACTTGCAAAATGTCTTCTAGTCGTCGCCGATTTTCTCTTCTTTGCCTAAAATGAGTTAAAAAATTATTTATTATAAAAGCACACTAACAGTATTTTAAAAAACACCTTAAGGGCAATAACGCAGTTGTATACATTAAAATTAAAATATATCGCGAAGAAAAAACTGAACAAAGGTTTTTCAAGGCCAGGGAAAGTATTTTGGGAGTATAATATGCAAATATCCAAAAAGAGTATATACACCAAAAGTCGAGTTCTTATTAGCTCACTAGATGATACGTGGGCAAATAAACGATTGATTGATTGACTGGAGTATGGGAAATACGAAAACTTTCCCGATTTTTCTTTAAAAAAAAATGAAGAGCTTAAAAGGGGAAGAAAGCAAAACAAACTCATGAAAAAACACAAAATATCAACACTAAATTACTTAGCAAATAATTTCTTGCCTTTTTCTTGTCCATAGCTTTATAGCTAGAACTATTGTTAAAACCACGAAGCCAAATATTGTTCCAACGATAATCCAAGTAAAATTGTTGTTGCTTTCTCCATATGACAATGCGTTAGGCGGCTTTGTATCGCCTGAAATGGAACAACACACGAAATATCATCAGAGTTATTTTTTGCCACGCCTTTTTTAACATGATGCACAATACCTCCTGGAATTTCTAAAAGTTGCGATAGGGAGCAAGGGTGGAGCAGTGGTGAGAGCACTTGCGTCCCAACAATGTGGCCCCAGTTCAAATCCCGGCGTCCACGACATACGTCGTTGAGTTTGCTGTTGGCCCACTTTTTTGCTGCGAGTTTTCTCTCAAGGTATTTTGGTTTTCCCCTCCGACATTTCCAAATTCCGATTCGACAATAAATGCTAGACAAAGAACCACTTTGTGAATGAGCTACCTCTAAATCGTTATTTTATTCACTTATTTATTTAAAAAGGATCTAAAGACGCGTGTAGGTTGTCCACTCGGGGAATGAACTTGTAATAAACGTCACGCAGGAAAGGTCCAGACTCTTTTTATTGGGTAGCCGACACCACAAGATTAAACAAAGACCAAGCACCAAGATCGATTCCCTTTCACAAACCCTTTTTTTCCCTACCTAGTCTAACGCTACATATGCATATATCCGGCACGAAATGTCCCATTACGATATCTCCTCCCTCAAAGAAGTTCCAAATTCCCTGCAATCCTCTAGCCTTCTTCAGCAATTTTGGTCTCATTTTCTTTATCCACTCCTTGTCCAAACACAGCTCGTTCTAGTTGCCATCAAAATGGTACTTTATTCCTCCACTTTTTGTAGAGGGGCTCCGCAAAAGTGGCAAATCCAAGGATGACGACCAAAAGTAAGGAAGCCCTTCACATTTAGTGGTACTGACCACGTTTTGACGGCTTTGACTTTCTCAGTTTCAATCTTCATTCCGTAAGAAGCCACGACACGTCTGAAAAAAGCAACTTCGGCTCAAAGGAAGTGACATTTAGTAGGCTTCAGTTCAAATCAGTAGTCCTTACAAGATCAAAAAATAACCGAAGGCGGCGGATGTGATATTGAGAGGTGAAAGCACAGATGATGATATCATTTAAATACACCAGACAGTGTGTCCAGGTAAGGCCACTGAGCACTAAATTCATTAATCGAGTGAAGTTAGCTGGTCCGTTTGTCAATCCTAAGGGCATTACTCTCCAGTGGAATTGTCCCTGATGAGCTGAGTAGGCAGTCTTAGGCCTATCCTCTTCCACCACCTGCAACTACCAGTGCCCGGAGGCCAAATTCAAGCTAGAGAAAACCACTCATCCTCACCCAAGGCCTCCAACACGTCATTTATCCGAGGTAGTGTTATGTCATCCTTCTTTGTCAACTGGTTAAGTTTGAGGTAGACAATGTACACACGGTATGGCCCGTCGTGTTTCCTAGCAAGTATCCCAGGAGTACCAGTTTTATGCTCAAAACCATCTCTAATTTGTCCCCTATTACCTGTTCAGTTCTGGGTTCCACTAGTATGCCATCACACGGGACAATTCTACAAACACTTGGGTTACCTGGAAGTTTATCTCCTTCTACAAAAGTTCCAGTGTCAAAGTGAAGTTGAAATGCAGTCATGAGATAGGCCGAGCGCAATCATAAGTGGACAAAAAAAAATCGATATTACCTACGAGAAATCTAACTTTTGTTTCTCCTAGAACCATAAATACACTTCCATTTGCTTTAGTCAGAGCCCCGGTGACTAGCCTGAGTTTTGGTGCAAGCCCAGTCTTTCGACCTAATGCTACGCTACATAACAGCCACGGAATGTCCCATTACAAACTCACAACCTTCCGCTACGGCAGATAAACCCTTTACCAGCTGAGCAATGCTCCAGCTGAGCATAACTGGCACCCCCCTCCCCCCAGAAACAGTTCCTTCTCTAAACGCCCCATGAAAAAATAGGCCATACCACCGGGTTCTATGGTCCCAAATGTTTTGAACAGTTTATGTGTGTTCTCTACCGTCCCCTTCTGAATGGTTACAAGCTTTCGGCGCAACTATTTCTGATATTGTCTGGGAAGACGTTAATTGTGATTATTCAATGGTTGCCTTGAATAACATAGACATAGACCAATCATAAGTAACGCTTGTCCACCCTAGCGACCCCAGAAATCATTGCACCGAAAGCTTGTACCCATTCCCGTATAGTTTTCTGCAGTGAGTAATTGATAGGGAAGGATGAATTCGGGCACTCTATTTGAATAAATGAGGTCGGATTCACTGATTTGTGTAAATGCTTGCAAAGTTTCCAGATTTATTCCAATCCATTTAGGTCATTTAGAGTAATATGAATACTCTAAATATTAAAAACATCAGAAAACATAAAACTCGGCAAAAATATCTGGTGTAAACCCGGCCTTAACGTCACCCTCCAGTTAAGTTATCATTTGAGAGAGCCGTCCTATTCACAGCCAGCATGATTAATCTTACCATTTTTTAAGAAGACACTGATAAGAGCTGAGGTGCGGTCGGGGTTTGCACTTACTCTCACGCAACTGAGCTAACTGTGCGAAAGTTATTAACTCCTAGGAATATTCTTATTGGTGATCAGTTTCTCTTTTCAATGCGTCAGTAAAAGAGCGTAGCCATATAGCAAACGCACACTAACAATCATAAGATACGACCTAAAAGCTTTCTTCGAAGACCGCATAAAAGACAACGACATGCCTTAAACAAAGTACTCTGGGGATTCGCATCAGCACGAACAGCTCGAGACAATGTAAACTTTTCATTAAAAAAACTTTGAATTTGCTTTGCAAATAAACGCATAGACATAAATCCTTGATCAACAACGCTTTTACAATCAGGTATTTATTTTGTGTTGCTATGGCATACTCTGTTCCCCTAAATATTTTGTTTAAACATAGAGGGTTGTCAAACACTTAATTCCCTAACCAACAGCACCATACTCTAAAACCTTCTGGCCACCTATGGAGACCTCAAGGTCAACAAGATTAGGATAACTACACTTAAAGAACATGCAAGCTTAACGAAATAGCTTAAGTGCGCCCGAACTATCAAAGAAATTCACTTCTTTTGAGAATGAAACAGAAAGCCACAAACCTTTAAGAGACCAAGGAGAGCTTTCCGGACCACACCCTTGGGTAGTGCACATGCTGATCTGGCTCTGGTAGTCCGTGAACCGGTTTAACGCAGGAAGCGTGGCTGTTGTAACAGACCCGTTCTTGATCTGCAGATTCCTGTTAGAATTTGGGATTGGGGTCGATGAGCCATTCTCTTGTGACAAAACCTGCCAGAAATCGATTTGGAACTCCCTTGGAATGCCATTCCAGGTATTTCGAGGAGGAAGCTTTGGACAAGAGATTTAATGCGTATTGGGTTAAAAAATATAGGCTAGGAGTAGTCCCCCATTTTTCCTCAGGGATAGTAGAGCGAGCGAAACGCGAGCGCGTGAAAATCAGCCCACGCGAGAAAAGGCGACACGCGATAAAAAACACTGCACAACCACCAATCTGTAACAGACGCAAGGGGTTCACTGAGGATCAGGCACCGGGCAAATTGGCTCGCTGTGGAGATGACCATTTGCGTTCAAAATCATAATCAAAAGAACAAAATACAAGTTCATATCTCATATTAAATTATGCCCACGTGCTAAATCCAGATGCCCTTCTGCTCCTAACCTTAATGGAACCCCTTCAGGTAGCAATAATTATTTAACCGACAGTTTGTCACTCAGCTTGTAGCTTGTGTAAGTTGTGTCCGAATTAACATTAATTAATAGTTAGATTGCAAAGCTCTCATGAACCTCTAGTCTCTGTAGCTATTAAGGCATTTATCTTGTTAGCCAATTAAACAACTCGTTCTGAGAGCCTATAGTGATGCCCCGATTAATTGGATGTAAAAAAATGACCAAAATGTGCCATATTTCAGTAATCTTCTAACGCTGGTGGTGCCTTTGATGAAGAGGATTCTTTTCAGAGCTTGAAGGTTTTTATGAAAGTGAGAAGGGCATGTCTGCCATTGAAGGAAGGAACAGGTTGTTAAACAATGTTCCGTTGAAGTAAATGCTCTTGAAGATCTCCTGCTTAGTGTTACGTACTTACAAGAATGCATTTACCTTCCAAACTACTGTTACATCACGTTTATCCTGTGCAATATTGGCAACCGACCAGTTCTCAAACTCTGGAGCCTTAACTGGTACTGTAGAAAAGAGAAGGGAAATTAACATAACTGTACTATAATAAAAATGGAGAACTTGAAATAAGCATGAAGATTCAGCATTTTATTGCCAATTGATGGAAGGAGTAGGTTGAGACTGCTTTTTAAACTCCACTTGCCTGTCAATATCGCTGTTACCTGGTTTAAATAAATATTTTAATATGAAAGGGGAGAGTCAGCAGCGTTGAGTGCCGTCAGTGGGTCATCAGACGATGTCCAACAAAAGAAATGTAACTCCAGTTGGACATGATGACCAGAAAGATCAAAGAATATCATTTTGAAGGGGAAGATCATGCCAAACAACTTTCCTTAACTGCCAGATTAAAATGGTGACCTGGTCAGAAATAGCGCCTTTCTAAAGAGAAAAATATATACACACTTGCTGCCCCGACAAAGAGGGAAAATCATTCACCTTCACGTCTCCCTTGACTGCTTTTAAGACTTGATTACACCTAAACTACCTCTTGAGGTAGGCTAAAGGGTTAGCCTCAAGGCTAGCATTACTTATGCATCAATAAAGTTACTACAATTGTATCAAAACTTGTATAAGTTGATAAGAAGAATATTCGAATTTGTGACCTCTGACCTTCTTCATTTGTCATTCCTGTAAGAGGTCCACTAAGTGCTCCCCAGCCACCTAGACAACCTAACGAGCCGCACTGGATAAAGAATCTGTACTGTGTGTATGGAAGCAGATCATGAAACGTGTGTGCAAGTGGTTCACTCATTTTAATGTCTACAGACTGCAAAAATCAAGAAGAAAAACACAAATAAGCAAGTCTCACATAAAAAGAAAAAAATAAAGACGATCAGTTCTCCATTCAGCTATCCTTCCCGTGACCAAAGTTCTGGCTGCTGGAGAACTACAACGGTGGCAAAAGCTGTGCTAGCTGTGCTATTTAGTATAACATTGTTTGATAAATAACTATCACTTGTGCCTGTTGTTATTCTCGAGTCTCAATTGAAGGGCTAAAGGAATAATTTATGTCGAGTCTAATGTCCATTTTTTTGTTTCATGACCTTTAATTCAATAAAAAAAACATCGCCCTGTATTTTTCGGCTATTTCCCTTTAACTTTTTTTTAGAAATAACGTATGCAAAACACACGTCGGCGTCTACCAGCATGGCATTTATCCCACTTCCCCTTATGGCTTCAAATGAATTTTTTTTAGTTGTTTTCTATCCAAATCACGTGTGCACTGGACGATCGCTTTTTGAACTGCCTGAGCATAGTCCACCTAGTGTGATGAAACATCAGGAGGTATTCTAGGGACCTCCAGTTCCAGCATTAAGAGGTATGACATATGAAGAGCAGCTTGAGAGGCCATCATCCAAGCTGGAAGCTACTGATCCAAGTCTGTTTGCGGATCTTCCCATGGAAAATATCAATGACGGACCTGCTGAAACACTCAATCTGTCCATTAGGCTGGAGATGTGGTGGTGTAGTGAGGGTCTTCTCAATGTCTATCAGCGTCCATACTGTTGTCAAGGAACACGAAATATCCTTTCCCGCATTTTCTTCAGTGGGAGCTGCTGATGTAACTCCTGGCCATTAATAACGAGACTTCCAATCCTTGTACCACTTACAACAGACATCACAGGGTTGGCGGGAAAGTGCATCAGCCCTCAGATGTTATTGTCCTTGTCGACCTTGTCGGCACTTTATCTCAAAGTCAAAAGTACTTAAGAGCCCATGACTGTAAATATCGAGAATCGCTGGCCAGGCTAAAAAAATCGAAAATTCTGGTAATTTGTCAGAAAAACACCTTTGGGGAACTATCTTCGAAAAAAATATTTTCAACTTTCAAGAATCTATAGTTTTCGAGAAAATGAGGAAAAACGAAAATAGCGGTTTTTACCTAATTAATTATGCAAAAATTAGAGTAAAAATGACCTACTTTATCGCGTCTGTACCGAGGCAAGATTCAAAGCTATAAAACAAAAATATTTTTGTTTAAAAGAATTCTATCTTTTTTTTCTATCCATGGTATGTTTTAAACCATAAACTTAATTTTGAATTTTTTATGGTTTTTTAAAAACTACCATCAATGGCACTTTTTAAAATGGCTAAAAAATGAGCGACTTCAGAGGCAAAAAACTCACCTTGGTATGTGTGATACCTAGCCAAAATGTATACTAGGACAAAGTTCAGCTCTTATATTAACAGAATATGAAATAAAAAATCTGGGTACTCCTGATTCGCCTTTACAAAATAAAAAGTTTCGTGACCACCAGTGGAAAAATGTCACAAATTTGCATAAGTCAAATTTGTACAGAAATGTTGCAGCAGCCGGTTTTGTTTCAATTCAGGGTCGGTATGTAATATTCGGAAACATCACGAAGCAAGAAAACGTTTTTTGATAAAGTTTATGTTAAAATATCAGAGTAATTAACCGTTCACAAAAAATAATAATAATAAACGACCTCGAAGAAGCGTTATATAAAAGCGCCGAATTATTATGTAAACTATATCCCATGTCTCTCGTTTCTTTTCCTAACTTCCTTGTATTAGCATCCATATGTATCATAGTGAATTCGCCTCCGGTATATCTAAAATAGGTAGGTACATTTTCCTTGAAATTTTTTTTTGAAGCAGGTTTTTCGCGAACGGGATACACTACTTGAGAGGAAGTCATAAACTAACAGTTAGAGTAACAATGTCACGCAACGACGTCTCGAGCAGCTCCGCCTTCTTTTACTGATTTTTTCTCCTTATGAAATTTATGCAAACTTTGTTTTGAACAGACAATGCGTTGTTCGCAACATCATTTGTTTCTCAGTAGTTTATTTTCTCTTCAGAAAGAAGGGATACTAACTTTACATGAGAGAAGCCGGGGTCCAGGCCTGTCAGTCACGCAACAAAGTTGGCATTTTCTTGTCAGAGATGTTGAAATCTGATTTTTTTACTACGTATTACAAACAACAACCGTCTCTTGGTTAAAATCTTTACTTTTTCACAAACAGAGGTATAATTAGGCAGCTACCAAAGGCCCTAGGAAACAGCTAAGTGATCGTAGTTCATACGGTCCAGCGGTTTCTCTCCTCCGAAACGAATCCGAAACATCTTTCCCGCAAAAACTGCCTCTTTTAGGTCACCGCGGAGTTGTACCACCTGCCAAGGGGCGTTTTCCTTCAAATACAAAATAATATTTGTTGATTTCAAAATATAATGTAGCAGCGCCCTAGTGTGTAAATCTATGCGCGAAACCCATGAACCAAAACAAGTTCCAACCGACGCCGTCGAAGAACTGGAAAAGGAGACTACAGTAGAACCTCCCGAAAGCGACCACCCAAAATGCGCAGACTTAGTGGTCGCTAACGGGAGGTGGTCTCTTACGAGAATCGAACCACAGGAGGTTTCTTTGAGAAGAAAACTGGACACATCTACTTTAAGGAAGATAATTTATTGCATGCAATTTCCAAGTTACGATATGTGCAGTTCCATGTTGTTGTTGTTCCTACCACAAGAGATCAGAGAACTCGTCAGGTGGTCGCTTACAAGAGGTTAAAAACAATGCAAAATCATTAAACAGTCAGCCCCAATTAGTGGTCGCGGGCGCTTACAGGAAAGATTCCAACTGTAAGACTTAACTGGGTGGGTTTGGGTGTTTTGGATAGGTGGTCGCACATGAAGGTTCAACTGTACTCCAACAGAGTAAACCACCTTTCACGACGATGCGACTAGGATTTGTCAATGGAAGATAAGACTCCTTGTTCACCGCTTTTGAGCTACTCTAACCAACTCCCACCCATGTCGAGTGTTTGCAAAACGTAGCATCATCTTGAAAAGAGAAGTATCAGAAAGGTCATCCTTGACGCCCCTGGCCTATTGCAGTATGCGGCAACGAACTTATATCCACGTAAGTACCATTTACTAACCGGACAGTAAGGCGACGCAGAGTAAAAGCGTAACTTGACTACGTTTTTCAGTTTACAGCAGACCCGAGTTTTGTTTAAAGAAATACCTGCCTTTTGCTCAGGAGTATTAACGTCAGTACCCGCAATGTCCCAGCTCGTGCCTTCACACCGGAACGTCCGATCGAATCACTGTGTAGTTGATACCTACCCTTCTCTTCCTCTTCCCGACTTATCTGGGAAGATCGAAGGGCCTCTGCTCGCAGGGTAGTTGATAGCGACCAAGGAGCTAAATAACATAGTGAGGTAAGTAAGTTGCATCGGCGGTTTTATTTATGCCTAACCGTTTCCCAAAGTAAAGAAGGAAAGAACTTCAGACAAAGGGAAGGAAGAGTTACGCGATAAAACTGCTCTTAAATTGATCTTTAGCTATGGCATAAGCGAGGGGGTGGGGGCTATTTAATTGCTGAATAACATGTGCCGTAACCAAAAAATTACCGTAAATCCTCTATTAAGCCCCCCTCTCTAATAAGCCCCCCCCCCTTTTCAGAGGAGGAAAGTTAATAAGCCCCCCCTCTCTATTAAGGCCCCCCCTCCCTTCCCCCAATCCTTATTCTTCACAAAAAAATTAACGGTTAATATAAGACGAGTTTTCCACAGGTTTTCGTTTGTAGGTTGTGTACGACAAATCAATACAAGTAACCATTCGCATAAAAATTACCGAACAAAATGAGGCCGAAAGCACATTTTTGAAGAATAAGAATTTTGTTTTTGTTACTTTTAGGCTTCCACAAGTGAATTAAATACTTTTGACAGTGACTTTAATTGTACAACGCGTAAGTCTACTCTGTCTCATACCACGGTATTTTTGCTACAGGTGATGCGTTTTGCTTAATTAAATAAGCCCCCCCCCCCTCTCTTTTAAACCCCCCCTCAGAAGTGCTTGAAAAAAATAAGATAATTTACGGTACGTAAAAACATTTTTTCCTTGGTTTGGAATTTTGACCATGAAAATTTTAGCTCTAGCCATTTGTGATACCAGGCAAAAAAAATCCATTATTTAGATATTTCCCTCTTAGCAGCAGGCCCTCTAATTACAGTGTCCTTAAGTTTGGACGGTATCTAATATTATATATCCGCAGGAACGAAACATGACAACAGCTGGTTACAGATTGTCAATGTGTGAAGCGGGGGTTCTGGGCTCCCTGTGACAGTTCTTGTCAAGAAGACCCCAAATCAGTGTATTTGCTGTTTTAGGTTGATTCTGTGCTAAAGTCATTACTTACTGCCTTTACCCAGTCAAAAAAAGTTCAGTGTAGAGTTACATGTGGGGTATGAAGAAGATATCATTTTATCAGGGAGCACTAGCCAAAAATATCTTTTTGGGTGATGCATTCAAAGAAACTTGAAAAAGATGGCATTTTTTTCCAATTTTCAGTCCATGTCCATCCTGGCCTTCAGTAGCAACAGAAAGCGCCAGGAAACAGTTTCAATGCCTAAATATAGTCTTACATAACAAAACTGGACCATAATTTTTGGAACTAAATTTACGCGAAATGAAGACCATATTAGCTTTTTAAAATGAACTAGCAATTAGCTTGGCATAGCCCCTTTAACTCTTTTTTGACGGCCAATTTTAATAGAAGAAAACCCCGCCTTTTGACCAAATCCCCTTTTTTGGACCGGCTATCAACCAGTTAGTAGCCTGCATAACAGGCGTTATTTTTTTTCGCGTTTTTGCAGGACAGCGAAGGCAAGCGCGAAGTGAGTGAGAAGCGCCAGACAAGTGCGACGGGGAAGACGCAGAAAAAACAACGGCCTGTCCACATACCATTGTTTTTTTGCATTCCGCCCCAGACATACCCCTTAATGGCTCTCCTCACTCGCTTCGCGCTTGCATTCGCTCCGGCTTCGGGCTTAATTGCCTTCGCTCGCCTGAAAAACGCACGCCTGTTATGCAGGCTAGCCAGTTAGCTTGATATGGGAATAGCTGAAAAAGAGATTTGCAACACAAGACTGCTCAATTGGACGTACACTAATTTAGAAGCTTTTTTGGAGCATTCACAGAAGCCAAAATTTGGACATCTCTTACGAACCTATATCGATCTTTCTCTCCCGCTCTCTTTTTTCCCTTTGCCTTTCTTCTTCTGTTGCTCCGGCTCTTGATCGTCCCACTGTCTTTGTTTTGCAAGGAAGTTTGGCTGGCTAACTTTTCAGGAAAGGGACATTTAATTAATCTGTAGAGAATAGAAGGTGAATAGAAAAATTGGAAGTAGATTTTTTTACCCCAAATGTTGCTTTTTTTGTGTGCGTAACTCTCTCAAGATACATGAAGATAGGTGAAAATTTGCTAAATGAGGTACCAGTGCAAAAAATCCATCTTTGTTGATTTTGATCAGTTTATAACCTTGTTGAATAAATGGAAAGCTAACTGGGTTCATGAAGGATATTCATGGTTCAAAACAACAACAACAACAACAAAACGACCCCAGTGTCGGCAGTACTCCCTCCATCTGATTTACTTTTTCTATTGAGAGGACAATTGCAAGGATCCGTGAGGGTCCGTTCAATGAAGGTTTCAACTAATCAATGGCACAATTACGGGTCGGTCCACATGGCGATCTTTGACCATCTTTGGGTGTTCGAAATCGTGTCTGGACTTAATAGTGTTGAACGCACGAACAGTGAAGAGGCAGAAAGAGCAGGTGGAAGAATTTCAGAAAAGAGAGAAAAGGGGGCAATGATTACTTTAATCTCGTCTTTACTTACGTTATTTTTAATATGCGAGACGTGGCTATTTCACCAAAATATAACTTTGAAAAACTACTGAGAAAATTAACTATTTCGGATTTTTGTTGATTGAAAACTTACAGGGTCTGATGTATAGTGTTATTAATGGCAAATCCCCCAAAATGCCTTTACGAATGAACTATCGGTACCATTAAAGCATGTGCCCACTCCAAGAAAGATGTATGACGGTGAAATTCATTCAGGTGAATAAAGTAAAGTTAAGTTATCAGACATGAATAATATTTCTTTACACACTTCATAAGCTCACATTTTTTTATCGTACCGGTAAAAATAAAGTCTGACTGTGCTGAGTTTGACAACGGTCACGCAATATTGCAGAATACAGTACTCCAACACCCAACAACAATGTCAACAATTGCTGAGCCACCTTAATTTTATAATGTACAATTAAGAAGAGCTAACATACAAATTAAAAAACATCTAACATTAGCTATTCTCTTGGTTATGCTATTTCAAACCTCAAATATTGCGTGATGCTAACAGTATTGAAACCCGTCCTTGTGTACGATAGGAATATGCAGATGCCTTTATATGCAAATTTGCCACATTGTGTCACCAACCTTCACAGCAATTTGTTATCAGGGATATCAATTTTTCAGATCCTTTACTTAATTTTAGCTTCATTTAAAGTCGCTTTCATCCTTTCTCCTACGTTTCGAAAATACAACGTACCGAAACTACGAAGAAAAATCAGGCGGTATCATTTCTCTACAAATTTGACTTATGCAAATTTGTGACATTTTGCCACTGGTGGTCACGAAACTTTTTATTTTTTAAAGGCAAATCCGGAGTACCCAGATTTTTTATTTCATATTTCGTTAATATAAGAGCTGAACTTTGTCCTAGTATACATTTTGGCTAGCTATCACACATACCAAGGTGAGGTTTTTGCCTCTGAAGTTGCTCATTTCTTAGCCATTTTAAAAAGTGCCCTTGGTGGTAGTTTTTAAAAAACCGTAAAAAATTCCAAATCATGTTTATGATTTAAAACATACCATGGAAAGAAAGAAAAGATAGAATTCTTTTAAACAAAAGTATTTCTGTTTTATAGCTTTGAATCTTGCCTCGGTACAGACGCGATAAAGTAGGTCATTTTTACTCTAATTTTTGCATAATTAATTAGGCAAAAACCGCTATTTTCGTTTTTCCTCATTTTCTCGAAAACTATAGATTCTTGAAAGTTGAAAATATTTTTTTCGAAGATAGTTCCCCAAAGGTGTTTTTCTGACAAATTATCAGAATTTTCGATTTTTTTAGCCTGGCCAGCGATTCTCGATATTTACAGTCGTGGGCTCTTAAGAATTCAATCCAACGTGCCAGTTGTTCTTTTCGGGGTTATTGGCCTGAATGACGAAACGTGAAAGCAGCTTGATCAGTCTGAACAAAAAACTTGTACTTTGCAGGTAACGCCACTTTTGCTCTTAACAAACTCAACAATCACAAGCTAACTCTGAATCTCGAGAAAACCAAATGTATACTTGTAGGTAGTAACAGGAAATTGGAAAGCAAAATGGCTCTAACAGTATCAATCTTCGACCACAATGTAAATAATGTCAACTGCTTCAAATACCTTGGAATTTTTATATCATCTGATTTTACATGGACAAAGCATGTTGAATACATTGCTGG
>NC_133204.1:41044822-41059822 GCF_958299795.1 Porites lutea
AATTATGCCAAACTGTTAGTTTAAGATTTGTACACAAGTATATTTAATTCTAACACTCAGAAACAATACTAATTTCGAACCTGTTTCGGGCAGAAATATACGCCATTCAACATGTAAATGCTCGAACGATTTTGTTCAAACTGTCTTGCTGTTATTTTTTGTAGTCTTTATATTCTCAATATCCTCCAAAGTGATAATAACAGTAATAGAGTTTATGCTCTTGGGAATAAATATGTTTTGGGCCTTCTCATACATCATTTTAACCCTCACCTAGAGGCCACGGGGCTAAGATAAGTCGGGCCCGACACATATTTTTACCCGTGAACATAAACTTTATTGTTTTATTGTCAAAAGTTCAAAACGAGTCATACAATAGTTCCTTTCAGATCTTGAGAATGTTCAACTTGTAAATGCAATACGCTTTTCTTCCCCGTTTAAAAGTTGTGTAAACAATGCACTGCTTCCATGGTCTGTTGCATCGGTGTCGAGCAAGAACGTTCCCTCTCTGTTCAGAATAGTCGAAGCCTGTTGTCTTGATCTTTAACTGTATCAATAAATGCTGGACAGAAAATTTTTCTAAGTGGCTGAAGGAACATCCTGATAAGCTGAACTGGACATAAACTGGATATTGGACAGCTGCAGCAAGAGCTTGAATACTTTCTTTTTCCAATAGTGTAGCGCGCGAATTACGTCAGAATGACTGATTTGCAATACAGAGGAGACGTCGTTACATCATGTTGCCATGGTAGCAAAATGTTTGGATGACAACAAACCGAAAATTCACCTAAAAAGTAAACTGATTCGCACTGTTCCAAACTTCATCGATCTTATTCAATTTCATTTAATTTGTCAAGTGTTGGCAAAATTTTCTGGATTTAATCCGAAAGGACCGTATCCGAGTTTAGAAAAAGAGAAAGAAACTTTTTGTGTTGTGTTCACGTACTCCGTAAAGCGGGCGCGAGAAATTAGGAGGTTTCATGTCCCAGTCGTGCAACAGTGGCTAAGAAATGTACAAAAAAAAGCGTAATGCTCGAGCAAAGTTGTTGTTTTGCTAATATAAACCTATCGGGGTTTTTTTGCCGTTGTCGTTACTGTGGCCGTCGTCGTTGCTTAATATCAGCTCTGTTGTTGTCATCCCATCCTCGAAGACCCAGGGGCAGATAGTGGGGGCGAGGGAAAGTCTAAACGGGCGGAAAAATAAGGCGCGAAGAAAAGTAAAGAACGACACACGACAAACAAACATGAAATTTTATGACAAAAGCGAGGAATTCGCTGATGTTAGTTTCAGTTTGTTTGTCTGAGTTTCGAGTCTATAAATAGTAAATGCATGCACGCAGCGTTATTGGCACAGTTGTTCAAGTATGTACCTGGCGTAACGCGTCCTGTTTTTTAGCCTGTTCCAGGCGTTCAGAGAGTAGAGAGCGGCGGTAAGTGGGAAACGAGTTAAGTTGTACACCGGGAAAATGGAGGTGGGGGTGGGGGGGGGGGGGGGGGGGGTCGGTAAGAGCGAGAGAACGCCTGTAAACATTGTTAACAAAGGGTCGTTCAGGTATACTGGATTCTTATTGGTCGATTATGACACCTTCTGTTAACACTCGAGCACTGGGGACTTTGATGAGGAATGCGATATGGAGGGAGAGAGACATCTGTTATCGAATCACGCCGACATCGAAGCTACTATAAACAATGCAATGGAACATTTCCTGTATGAGGAATCTTTTCGTGAAGAGCAGAAAATTTGCTTGAATCTCGTTCGCCGAGGCCAGGACGTTTTCGCTATTCTTCCAACAAGCTCTGGGAGACTTTCATTTTTCTACTCTTTCCACGAATAATAAACGTAACCAAAGGAAAAGTTGGCGAGTCAATTTCCACGATCATCATCGTTGCGCCTCTCGTAGCCATAATGAAACCAAGCTCAAGCGATTTGGAATAACAGCAACAACAGCCATAGGTTGAGGGCAAGAGAAAAGCATGGACGAAGACACGGCAATGTCAGGCAATGTGAAAGGAAGGTGTGCGTGTGAGATCATTTATGGAAGCCCAGAAAGGCAAAAAAATCTTATTTGAAAGGTTATTTAGCCGCAATAAAAGGATTAATTCTTTAACAGAGGTCAAAGAAAATCAGTACTTAACTGCATCTGGAATCAAATTCTAAACTCAGAAACAAACCGCAGGGAATAATTGCCCAGTATGCATGACTGACCGTCTAAATGTTAGACTCAGCGACAGAAATTAGATTTGCTTAGTTAAGGAAGGAAAACCTCTGATGTTGTTTATTGAAAGCTAACTCAAAGGTCACTTTTGACACTATCACGAGCTTATGGGTCGCGTCTAGCCTGTCAGCACTTTGTAGTTCATGTCACAGTTACGCGGTCGGCGGTCAGTTAAGGGCGGAAAGAGCTCTGTAAGGGAATTTTTACAGTTCTCTCCCCCTTTCCCCCTCTAGTCTCACCTCGTTATTTTTTTCTTCGTGAATTTTTCTCCCGCGCTCTACTATCTGAACGCCTGGAACAGGTTACCTGTTTTTGAACTCCGAAGGGAAGCTCCTGTTTACCAACAATTTCGCCATAATTTCGCCAGTCGCTGTTGGACATACCATTAAGTTTTTTGGAGCTCTACTGCGAAGGCTTGCAGCAAGGAATACAGCAGCTTCTTTTTGGCTCCAACCATTAATAACAGAATTTTTTTCAAATGATCTCGTTAGGGGTACTCAACGACTGTTTCCTGCAAAATATCTTTTTGAAGAGCCAAATATTCCCTAGACGATTCTGTAGCAAAGGGAAAGCTACCATTTTACAGGTGACTGTTCCATTCAAGCCTTCGAAACTTACCAGTTAACAACTTCCCAACGTTTTCAGAAGTTGTATTTTTTGTCACAAACAATTTTTTAGTGCCACTGGGGCAAGGAGGTCTAAAATTGCTCTGGATAGACTGAATGTGTTTTTTTTTTCAGTGTATTTAGGAGGAAATAAATTAAGGGGTACATATTGTAGTGTGACTCCTCCTGAATACAAGGCTAATCCTGAGCTTTAAAACAGTATTTAAAGAAATGCTTATTAGTGAGCTAATAATATTTAGTTAAATCCAACTAGTGGTCTATTATCAATGCTGTGTTCCGATTGGTTGAGCTGCTGCTAGGCTATATGTTATAGCCCATAGTAACGAAAATTACCGGCTTTGAAAACCAAAACAATGGCGGCTGAATCGCGTTTTGCTAGCTAAAGTTGTTTTGTCACGATATTCTTGACCAGCTAGTTGGATTTTGCTAAAACAATAATTATTCCTCTCGCCCTCCTGGTCTCTGAGTCAATAGTCCATTCGGCCTTCGGCCTCATGGGCTCAGAGCCCTTTATAGGGGTCGAGGAATAATTGTTAAGTATTATATACTTTCAAAGTTTTCCTTGTGACCACTCTCGTAAATGACTAGCACTGCACTGTGAAACCCCATTTGAATTGTGATTTAAGCTCTGTGATGAAAAGCTTTTTGCAAGTGGCTGCTTCCAAGAGCAACAGCATGAGTTGGTCTTTAAGATAGTTTTAACGTTTTCCCAGGCATACACTCAGTTACCTCTTGAATAGATGTATTGACGTCTTGATCCAATTTAGGGAAATACACTACATCATCACAAATGGATAGTTAACTTTGAATGTGATAAGTAACAAATAAGAAATTAAACTATAAATATTATTTTAGCTGGTGTAACAGTAATTAACAACATACATCATAAGCTTTCTGTTAAAAGCTCTTATGAGCCACTACCCTCAATACTTTCATCACTTGGTCAGTTATGACAGCCCATTCTTATAAATGAACAGTTTTAATTGTGATCATTCCATTCCCCTTTTACTGATATGTATTTCTGGGGTATTCGCTTCTTTACCTCATTAGATTTTGCTTGTGCTGAGCCATACCAGATCCTGTAACACAGTAACGAAGTAAGTTTTCTCATATGAGGGGCAGGTTCCCATGTCAACGTGAGATTCCTTTTTCCACTCTCCATTACTTTAAAATTTTGTGGCATTGTACAATGAACTGAAAAAAAATCGTTGAGATAAATAATATAATTCTAACCAATAAAAGAAACAACAAAAGATATAATTATGTAAAAGACATTATATGGTCCAGTAGTAAATACCGTATTGCTAATTACTCTTGCAGATTGGGATTAAAAAATACGCAAAGTCAAATATATTTTGCAAAAATGTAAATGTCAAACTTTGGATTTGCATAATTTTAACAAACATTTAGTGTCCACTTTCCGGTGGCACTAAACCGAACGAAACTGCAGTTTAATATATCCTTTGCACCAAAGTAGATCTAAGGGGACTGGAAAATAATTAAAAAGGAATGGGATGTTAAGTGAGTACACAAGGGGTATCCTACAAGACCTACAGCAGGATGACATTGACTCAGACGAAGTAAGCTTGCATGCCCCAATATATTCATGCGGACAAGATAATAATTATCTTATACTATATTTGTTTTGGTCAACCTCGGCGTAAAACATAATTATTATGCTAATAATAATAATAATTTCTTGAACATGTTGACTGGGCACTGTTTATCAAGGCTGCAAATGAAACCTCTTTTGTGAAAGGACATCATATTGGACTTCCCTCCCTCCATTAGCCTGCAGGATACCTATGCGCCGATCCCCCAATTAAGCAAGTCTCAACTTCATAATCCTTGGGAGTGTCATATTAATAAAAACTCTCTAAGAAGATTGCTTCTGGCATTAGTGCGATCAAGTGCATTATGTATTTTCTCCCTCCTGAGATTCTGCTTAATTCACTCGTCCAGCCACATCTGTTGATTACTGTGTAATGTAGTGTGGGGAAACTGTTCTAAGAACTTACCTTCTAATTTGCAGAAGTCGCCGAATCGTTGCTCACATTCTAGCTTGTCCATCAGTGCGAAATTAGTGACAAGCAATAATGATGCATAGCATTGTAAAAAACACAGCTCATGCACCAGAATATCTGACTTTGCATTTAGTTTGTTGCTGCAATTAAATTACTTATAACCCAAGAAGAAAATGAATGCAAGCTCACTAATTCCACAACTCCACACTGAAAAGAAGCCTTTGTTATAGTGGAGGTGTGCTGTGGAACAGCTTGCCTTTGGAGGTCAGACAATCAACATCCATACACACCATACTTCCAATTGGAAGAAGAAATAATCTTACTTACAGAGAAGGAATACACTCTGTCACAATAAAAAGTGACAGACTATTGTCCCATCACTATTTCAATAAGCAATAATCCTTTAGAGCTTACCAATTGTCGCAAGGCGACAGGCTTTTTTTCTAGTAACATAAGATCCAGAGGAGTTTGTCAGTTTCAGGATGAAGTAAAAAGACACTGGAAATAAACAACCTTCACATGAAATGCTGCATTGCAATTGCCCTTGCTGCAATGACTGCTGTGTTGTGTTTAGAGAACAGCCAAACTGATACTTGTACTCTTCAGTTTTTCCCGAAATATCAGTTGCAAAAAATACTGAGTAAGAACTGGATTCAGCAGAAGAGGTACTCTCTGGACTGTTGGGAGGATACCAAATAATATTTACTGTCTTAAATCCTTCATCACCAGCTTCACACCATGCCCGGACCTTCATATCCATGGTAACTGCAAAGAAATTTATAAAATAGATCATGCAAAATTCACTAGACTACACTGGTGATGATGAATGGTAAAATCTCAGACTCTTCAAGACTCGGAGACCTTGGTTTAACTCTTTTCCAGACAACTCAAAAAAGAGAAAAAATTGCCATAGTTATTTTGAAAATTAATTACTCAGGGGGTCATAAAGAGCAGCATAGAAGGCTTTACCTCTTTGTAAAGGGCAAATAAAATACCCTTGCAGGAAAAAATTTTTTTTTCTCTAGTAAAACATTCACAAGATGTCCTTTTGTATAATTTTTATGCAAGCATTTTTAATAAAAATGTAATTTTTGGAACAGTTATGTCTGGTTTGAGGAAAAAGTCAAAAAGAAAAATTTTTTCCTTGATATGTAAGATATAACAGACCACCCAATGACATAGAATTTTTTAAAAATTAATTTTCTGCAGCCATCAGATTATGCTAATGGTAAATACTCATTTGCATACTGGAATTCTAGTCTTAAGCATCAGTTTCTGAGACAATCTCTTGCTTCAGACGCTAAAAAAACTTGTTTCCAGCAAAATATTGAGCTCTTGATGTGGAAAATTGATTTCAAGAAAATATGCGAGGTTTTGGACTTAGAAGCCATTCTGAGAAGCATTTCATTGCCAATTGAAAAACATGTGGTCTTCATTGCCGAGAGTAAACATGTGCAAGTGAAAGGAAGCAAGCTCGCTTACATCGATTTGTCGTTCTCATTTCATCGCTGATGACCCAAATCACTTTTATTTTCACTAGAAGACACTCCTTCTCAGGGAATTCTAAAAGTGCTTCTTGGCTGTTATTAAAAGGCCACCATAAATAAATTCTTCCTGCATCACCGACCATTTTTTCCAAATTTTCAAAACTTTGTGTGTCAAAGTTTTTCATGGCCAGAGGCTGAAACTAACCCTGTAATTGGCTGACTGTCTCCTTTCTGTGTACCAAATTTGGTGGCAATTGGAAGTAATGCTGATTTTTTTACAATTTTTTTTCGAATGATTCCTGCAGGAACCATTTTTGCAAAAGCGTCTGGAAGAGAGTTAAAATCTGAGGCAAAAGGTTTATGGTTTAGGGATAAAGAAACACCAAAAACTACCCTTGAGACATGCCAAAAATTCTTCCACAATTTTGAGATCAGATTAGTATTTCTAAGACCTACAATTTTCCAGGTACTAAGTAGGTACTGGTACATCCCAAACCAATATTTCTCTTAACTAATAAATCTCTTAATATAAATATTAAGTTCTAGCATTGTTAAAGACTAATTATTTAGGAACAGCAGGAGGTTAATCTAGATTTATAAAAAGAGCTGAATGTTTAAAGCTTGTTTATTGTGCAAAGGGTCACTTAAGTACTGCTTTCTTTGAATTTTGAAGTGGCAACTTCGAGGAGTCCCGTGGGACATGATAAATCATCGTGGGGGCTGGCATGACTTTTAAAAGAAAAGATTGCGTCTTCATGGTGGAACAGCTGAAAAGCAAAGGATTGCACAAGCTTTGCTCTGTCTGCATACTTGGCTTCAAGGGCATTAGACAAGCTACATTTAATAGTTAAAAGAGTAATATGGTCCCTTTTTAATTTCCTCAGGATAGAGGTATTTGATCACCTAAAATGAAACTATGATGGGGCATTTGAATGGCATTTTAACTGAAGCAGTGGGAATTTGAATATTAATTTTTGAAAAAAAATTCAAATGTCCAGGGGGTTGACTGGGAGGGGATGTTGAAGCTTTGACTTGAGACTCTGCTCACTCGCAGGGTAAATTTTCCAAGGAAGAATGAAAGAGACTCTACCAGCAGGGTAGGGTAAACAATGTGTATTAAAAGCACTGACTAGAGAAAGTTTTAAAATAATTCTATTCATAACCCAGCAGGGCAGGGGCTAATCCGGATTTCAAGGCAATGGGGATGATTGAAGGTTTTCTTTTTGGACTTGACATTTTCAATTCCAGCATTTTTTTGGGTAGGAAAATTTGGCAAGTATTTTTTTGGGAGACTTGATTGAAGTAGAGATATTTTGGGGTATTCAGAACAATCTGAAGTTTTGATGGTAGTGCCTGTGTATCCAGGCCACGTAGTTCTGCAAAGAGAGCATAGCCAAAGATGTTTTATAACATAGCATGCATGCATGCTTGCCCTATATGAGTCCTATTGAACTGCTGTGAACAAAATCTTTAATTCCATATGCCCTTGCGTAAATAAAGATTTTTTTCATGATGACGTGTTAAGCTGTGTTTTTTGTCTCTTTTCCTAAGTACCCAAAAATGGATGGCAATGATGGAAAACTTTCCAGTTTTTTTTAGAATTGAGCTTCGTTCTAGCCTCTCAAACCAACAGCAAAAGTGGTGAAGATGTTTCACAAACAATAGAGCCTGAAGGATTTGTTGAAAAGTCTGACATAAAGACTGACATGCAAGTGGGAAAAGACCACCTAGTTGTTCTGTGTCGGAAAAGATCCAATTTGCATAAAGTGTCCTCTGTTTTTAACGTTTGTTTATCTTTCACAAAACAAGTTAACTATAAAGAAAGCTCAATAGCAAAAAATTGTGCACATTTGTTATCGCCGAACAATCCAACTGAAACCGGAAAATTTCTTTTGCAATAACAAGACAAATTACATAAGAAGACATAAATTTATTACTCACAAAACATTTAATTGAAACCAGGCATTCTCAAGAAGCTGTAATGACCAGCCATTATTGTTAGTAAATGAATATAAGTTTAAAGTAGGATGACACATCTCATCACTAAAAAACAATTTTTCTGGATTTCGCTGAGCAAAACGTAAAAATCTTTCAGCAAATCCAAACCATACTCCACTCAAGCATGTGAGTATTTTAACTTTAGGTGGATTTTAAGACTTTTTAACTTTGTTTCTACTTAGTTTCCATTGATCGTTAACAAATAAATAAGCAATTAATTTTCTTTCTCAGTTTTATACAGAAAGAATTTTCATTCAAACTAGATGATTGTGGCGTGTTTGTAATCAGCCAATAGAAGCGTTTGTTATTGTGCCGTGCGTTACGAGAATTTTGCAGTTAATCAAAAGGCAACATTTTTGTCAGCTATGTTATAAAAGAATTTGCTCACGCTTTTAGCTGTGCATATATCGAGTTATGGATGCACTTGGGAAGTTTTCCCACGTGCATCCATAAGCATGAACAAATTCTTAATTGCCACTGTTTTAACATTTCACACATCACATCAAATAGAACATTTTGGGGTTAATTTTTGGTTCAGAGATTTTTTGAGTTTTGATTTTTGCCCCCATTCGATCATTCCTGTTACTTGAAATCTGGAGGCTCCCTTGCTTCACACGGATTATTATTGCTCCAAGAAGAAGGCTCTAACAAGCAGTATGTACACGTCTGCACTTTACCCGCCTGCATTATGTGTGAGTCTCACACCTGCGGACTAAAGACGTTGATCTCGAGCATCAAGGACAATTTATCACCCTAACTGACTCACAAATCCGGACAAAATGTTCTTTGACACAGGATCAATAACTCAAATTCAATTTAATTTCCACGAAAATCCTCCAAAAAGGCATTGAATGATGATTTTTTGTCCTTACAAAATCGAAACACACTAAAATTAACCACTCCAGAAAATACCATAACACACCATAATGCTCTTTGTTTGTCAACCCAAAATTTTGCATAAGCATTGTTTTCAGTTTCTCTTAGGGCCACTTTAATTCCCGAGAGAAACTGAAGATAATGCCTATGCAAAATTATGGGGTAACAAACAAAGAGCATTATGGTGTGTCATGGTATTTCTGGAGTGGTCAATTGTCATCTTTTAAATAGCATCGGAAGTGCTCTCTCGTTGTCGGAACATCTTCGACATTTTCGGAAACGTTCGGAAAGTCGTCGGAAATCTTCAGTATTTGCTGGAATTCCGTTTACAACAAGATGAAAGACTCACGCATTTGACTCAAAAAAGCTGGCGGTAAACTGTACTAATAGTCTTCCAACTACAGAGATAAAATCAGCGTACTGAATGACGTTCAAGAGTAAGTTACACATGAGTACACAAGGTAATAGTTTTTGCACGGCACATGGTTCTTTGAGAAAACGAGCGGCCAGCAACGGTTTGCAGCTAATGAACCGGGACTGAAATTTTGTAAAGTAATAACCAACAAAAATGCAAGCTGGGAAAACTGCAACTTTTTTTACCTCACAACAGAAAGAATTTTCTCCGTTGAATGAAAAGTGTCCCTGTCGCCTGCTCTCGCCGACTCTCCCGCCATGTTTCAAAGCGAGCCTTGAATACAAGCCGCTGATCAAATTAAAGGTGCTTCATATAATGAATGGCGTGACTTTGATGTTTTGTTATTCAAACTAAACGATTGTGCCAACTTAGAGCCAGATATATATATACTTAAATATTTGTTTTTGTTTTTGAAGGATGGCTTTAGCAATCATTCAGGTATTATTATTACTATTGAAGAGTTTCAGGGTATTTTATACAGGCCACGCATTTAAAGAGCACTATTAAATTAACACTTACAAACGAAAGCGTGACTGAAAATTTACAGTTAAAAAAGAACCATTCAGCAATTGAATTTTATCGCTTCTCGAGCGGACTCAATCTTAAGTTAATCTTACGCAATATTTGACGAAACAGCTCGATCAACCACCAAAGGTTACCTTCAATTTAGGCTTGTAGTTATCAAAATTTGTTACATGCCCGCCAGCATATATATATACGTATATACGCATCAAACCGCCTTCAATATTCGACCTTAAAATACACTTTCGAAAAATCCCCGGGAAGCAGGCGAAAACTCAGGGCGGACATACTTGTCTTTCCAATGAAGTTTTAAACACAGAATGCTTGAATCATTTGACCTCCATTTCTAACAAGAGCAGCTTCACGCGATGTATGGATTGAATCAAAAAGTTGCTTTCTGGCTAAAATTTAAAGAGCAAAAAGGCCATTGGAACAAAAAAAAAGGGCTGAAAGATTACTAAATTTTGCCACTGAAATCTTTGCAGTTTATTTTGTATCTTGACAACAACAAGTGTTAAGCAAAAATCCGCGTTAGACTTAGAAAATACATGTCATATTAAACATTGCAGGTTATTTTTAGTATAAGAAAGCGACCTCTCTCGCCTTGGCTTAAAAGTCAACCTGCTGCACTTAAAACAGTTAAAGAGTCTTACCTGTTAGATTATCCTTCCCCGTGACATGATATACGAAAGTCGAACTAAATAAAAACCACAGTACCACAATCAATGCCATCTTCCTCTTCTTTCCATCCGACAAACGTTAGTGCAACCATCATAGTATTTATATCGCAAGATGGCGGGAGTTTCCCCCCGACTTGTGCTTGGTCGTTTCGCCCATGTCGCTAACGACGTGGCAATTTCCCGTAAAAATATAAAAACAAAACGAAATAAATGGAAGCATAAAAGTTGTTTTAAAACTCAGACGTCACTGGCTGATAGAATATAAATCCGATCAACACGTGCTTTATAAGAACCTGGCGAGTTTTATTGTTTGACAAGTAGACATTGTCACTGATTTGCATATTTTTAGGAAATATAATATTCAAGTCGCATTTGTCACAGTCTAAAACAAATTTCGTAAAAGTGACGTTCCGCTTAGTAGTTTTGGCAACCAATCCAATCAATGAGAAAGGAAACAACTCGTACAGTTTCTTTATCTTAGAAATTTCTTTGAAGGTTTGAAAGTTTGTCGTTGCTATGGGCGAGCTTTTTCTATAGATATTCGCCGATTCCGACAGTTTAAATACGAAAACTGCAATTTTAGGTTGAAAGTGCATTAGATAAAGGGAAGACCTGTGAGCTAGGGAGATAGTAAAATAACTAGTCAAAAATTAAGAGGAATAAAGTGAGGAGACAACTTTAAGATTTTCAGCTGTTATGTTAAATTTGTGATCTTGACGAAAATAAAACAACACGCATAAACAACACCGGGGAACTAATGTCGTTGGGAAGTAAAAGGAAAATTATATTTAAAATAAAATATGACCGACTTTCAGTTTCTTTTTTAGAACTTCCCTACCATAATTTCAGATCTATCATGGCAGCTTATGTATATACTGAAAAAAAAAAAACGACAACAAGAGTTCACCAGCAGATGTTTGATATACGCGTCAGCCCAAGTTTACTCACGTTTCTGCAGCATAAATATACCTCAAAAGAGCGGTACGCCGATTAAGTAATTTCCCGCTGCTTAAAACAATGAACAAAAAAACAAAATTATAAATCGTCTCGCGTTACATGAAATCGACGAAACAGATAAATACTGTGGGCCACTTTTAAACTCTATAGTTTTTTACTCGTGGACTCAACAGCTAGTTCAAGAGATATTTACGACCAAGCTTTTTTTCCTTTGGAAAGAAATCTTTAGGTGACCTTAGGTAGATATTTTCGACACTCTTAACAGATCTCATTAAGTAGTTATTAATTATTCATAAGGGACGCTCCTTTTCACTTTGGACGCCAGATCTGATGATTAAGTTACCGTGTTCCCCGGTGTTTTTCATAGAGGCAAAAACTGAAAACAGCCCAGCGCCCCCCGCCCCCTTAAAAAAAATGCAACAAAAGTAATACAAATTCACCGGTGATTCAGAAATTTGAAGCAATAAGCTAAATGTTTAACTAGTATTATCCCACGCGGGATCTCCGTAGAACACTACAAAAGGGCGTGGTTAACAACGCAAGTTAAATTCAGTACGAATAAATTTAAGTGAAAACAAAGTTTTTTCAGTTTTCTATCAGTCTTTGGGTACAATAAACAGTCGGTGATCTAGAGCGCTCTATTAGAAACCATATACAAAAGCATCTCAATAGCGCAAAGCAAACTTTTAGAATAACAGAACTCGTAAGCATTCTGCTTTTTTTAAAATTTTTACTGCGAGATGGCCAGCCATGACTACACAAAATGATACTCTGGCCGATCTACAAAAAGGTAAATTCACCATTTTCACATTGGCCACAAACCACCTGTTTACCCCCTACAGTTTTGCATAAGAACTGTTTTTAACTTTTCCTGGGTACCACAGTCGTCCCAAGACAAATTGAAGGCAATATGCTTATGGGGTTAAAGAAGGTCTATTATCAGCAATGTGGAAAAGGTGAAAATAATTGTCCATTAATTTTTAATCCTTACATAGCGCTCTTTCGCGTCTTTGAAGAACACTGTGTCAACAAAGGATAATTCATCGGTCCCGTCGCATTATTTATACTTAGCTGTACCATAAAACTAGGCAACTACGGAAATGCGAAAACCACGAGTCTTGAAAAGCATCCTGACTTGGATATCCGCGAATGAAATACTCAGCACAGTTGAAAAATGTCAGCAATTCATTCACAGTGTCTTACTGATTTCTCTCTAAATTCTGAAGTTCCTACGGCTACAGATAGCACTATTCGCTATACAATTGAAAAACAAGCCATGGCAAATATCACTTAGTTATTAAAATAATGAACTGGCAACGGTTAAATTATTTATTCCATCGTTTACTTACCAAGTCGTTATACATTTTTATGTTTTTCAATAAAAAACATTACAATTAGATTCAAGAAAACAAGTGAAAAATGCAATTCTTTACGAAAATTATTATTTTCACTCTCTTTAAAGGGGCCCCGTTTTCAAAGCTGACCACTAAGTACTTACTTGCCTAAAAAGTCTGAAAAACTGAGTTGTAAGAGCTGGTGCAACGAAAACAAGAGAACGTCTATGAAGCAGCATATCTCTTCCACTAAAAAGAGGTTTTGCGAGGCGCAAACCAAGACTCATGGTCTTAAAATAAGAAATAAAGGTTCGACCTTCAAGCGGCTCCGGTGACCTACTAGCGTCATTGTGGGGAGGAACGTTGCATGACGACACAAAGAACGGCTGTACGTGTAGCAAACTACGGGTGACTACGTAGAAATAATAAAAGTTAACCAACATGCTGGAAGCTTAAATGAAGCCTATCACGGCAGGTAACGATAATTGCCGGCGACTGGCTGGCATTGGTCGTTCCGGAGTTAGTCCCACGGCCCAAGCAACCGTTTTTCATGACGACACGCACCGTTCTTTCACACAAACTAGTGGAGAGGAGTATTGCGTGACAACAAAAAGAACGGCTTTGTAGGAGGTGAACGTGGTGCTCTCAATCTGTTAGAGCGTGAATACTACCTGGACAAGGAACATTCATCTCAAAACTACTGATAATTTTAGAGTCATATTTCCGTGGAATCGGCGACTTTATCGTCATCCACGTTCTGTTTTGATGTTCTTTGTACTGACAGCATAGGCTGAGAAGTTGTTATCTGCACATAATCTGAGGCCTTATCACTGAGCAAAGGCGTATACGTTTCATCATAAACGCCGCTGTCGTCGTCCTTATCAGGCTCTTTCGGAACGTCGTACGAATGAGGAGGCTGTGTGGAATACAAAATAAAGACAAAAATTACTTTAGTAATAAAATATAACTTATAAAAGCGATAAATCTACGCGATCGCTCCAGCAAGAACAGTGATATCTGCACTCTGATGAACATACTCGCGAAAGAAGCTTGACGGTGCATATTTAGCAGTCGATAAAAATAATAACTTCTTCACAATAAGCCTGTGCCAGGCTCTCTGTCAGTGCAGACGGGCCAAAATAGCGAACGAACGAAAATCGGCCGGAAGAGAGAAGGGGAGAGCCTATAAGTTTTAAACGCCTCAATCCGCCCACTTCCTGAGAAGCCGTTTCTCGAGTCAAAATGTCAAATGTCAAAACGTCAGACGGTGCCGGTGTAGGAGGGTTCCACTAGTCTCCCACGTAGACGTTACTTTTGGCTTGTCACGCAATCCTCTCAACGTGAGGCAGGAACGCGTGACGAACCCTTAAGAACGTCTGCGTTGGAGGCTAGGGTTTCACTTGCTCGACCTGTTTGTTAGACTATTCGCGCGCAAGTGTTAAAGTAAACTGTCACAATTGACCAATCATAGGGTATACCACGAGCTGGCATAGCGGAATGAGGCATTGAAAACAACACTTACAGACTCCACTACTCTGTCTCTCCCCAGACCCTGAGCGGTTTTCGCGCATCTACTTTTGATGCACTTTCCCAACACTCTTGGAGCCTGGAACGGGCTACTTCAAAATAGAGTGAAAGGGGATCATGAGGAGGAACCTGTCGCATGCAAATGAGACAAATATCTTTTCTTGCAACGCTTAAGCATCTTCCATTCTGCCACAAAGGAACGATGGCTACTTTCCCAGTTTCCAACAGAATATAGTTCGATTTTTCTACTACTTACGGCCAGGTCTCCTACAACTTCTGACAGCTTTGGCTTTCTTTTGACAGGCGATCTGTGTTTCCTGACACCAAAATATTTACTGAGT
>NC_133204.1:41064822-41079822 GCF_958299795.1 Porites lutea
CATCATAATTCACGAGGTTTTCACGTGCGATTCTACCCAATGAAACAGTCTTTCACTCTGACAACTTAATTCTTCATGTTTTAAAAGATATTGCTTCTTAAACGACAAGAGCCTTTACTTAAGGCATTGGTTACAAAACGGAACAGGTCTTCATACGTTCAAGTTACTATTATTACTGTGAAAAGCCAATCTGCATGACATGTACAGTCACACAGCTGCCACATGACGGACTTTCCCCCTTTCTTGGTTCGTACGTAAGGGAATTCACACAGTAATCTAGTAAACAGGATCATAAAAATAACTCATAGACACATTTTGCACGTGTAGATGTTGGACTTTGCTCCTTTTACATTAGTGTACGTGAAAGAACGCATATTGTTTACGAGATTACTTTGCTCAAACAATTTTAACAAATCACCTCCTTTTCTGACGTTTGTAATAAAATTATGCATCGTTCATTACTTTACTTCCAACAGAATTGTCAAATTGCCAAATACTAATTTCTACTCATCTCATGTTATTCCACTTAATGAAACAAATTCTTTATTATTTCGTCAAGATTATCCGCTAACGCAAAAGTTACGCATCTTTACTTAGCCACTGGGTAAATTAAATACTACGTTTTAATTACAGTACTTATGGCAGCAAACATGTATCAGATATGGTTGCACTTAAGTTGCCGGAACGTAAATTTAAAGGTCTGTTGAAGTTTGTACGAGAGAGAATAAAGCATGTTTACGGAATTAATTTACTCGGTACAGCTTTAAAAAATCAGCTCTTGTTCAAGATTCTTTAAACACAATAACGCCGCATACTTCCAAGTTAAACTCAATATCTAACTAGCAATTATTAACCTTTCATTTGTAGACCTTTGAAGACTATGATTTTCTTAAACTATACTTCGAAGCAAGGGAAACATAATTCGCGTACGTTGTGCCGTTCGCGATAGCCGATCGAGTTAGGTCATAAATGTCTTGAACCTGAGCAGCCACACTAAAATATGAACCCTACAGCTGAATCACTGTACTCAGCGTTTCAATCATGAAGATATTTAAATGTTATGCTTCTAAACACCTTTAGCCGTAATAAAGACGACAAAATTGTGAAGAACCAAAATGGCGGTCTCAAAGTGCACTTGTTTGACCTTTAGCGCAGCAACGTCATGTTTAGATGCCAAAATCTCATTGGTTCCTAGCATCAACTCATTGTGCCTTCAACCTTATTGGTCCCTGCAACAAACATCCGAACAGACAAAGACGCGAAGCCAGAAAGATGGATACACTTAGACCACCGACACATGAGCTATTTTTTTCAAATTAGTCTAATAATATGAATATGAATATGAATAAAAGACCATCATACCTTCTTCCATAGTCATGGCCGAGAAGGGACCAATGAAATGTCCACGATCATCCCTATCGTCACGTGACTTTGAGCAAGCAATGTAGATGTGGTACAAGGTATATGGGCGAAGACTGGTAAAATCATGCGAGCTCTTAACCAAAGGACCTATAGTCTGATGACAAAAATATGAGGAAGGATAGTGGAATGCATTACAAGCTAAAATCATTGTCAAAAGTGTTGGGAGGGCTACTACTTTTACCCCTTCTCCCTTTCCCTTTTTACCCCTTCTCCCTTTCTTCCCCTGCCCCCAGACACAAACAAAACTTACGTATTTGTTCGAGTAATATTATTCTGCTATATTGCAACACTGAATAAGGGAGACAGGCCTGGAGTATTTACAAAAGGGAAAACCATCTTTTTCAACCATCAAAAAGAACTGTTGTTTACTTTGCACAACCTTCCCAACTAATTAATTTTTGTCTGGGATTGTAGTCACAGGGAATGATCTTGTTTTTTAACAAGCAATACAGATGACGAGGTAGCTTGCAGTAAATTTATTTTAAAAAATTATAGCCCAGGAAAGAAAGGCAAACCGGCAGGATCTCAGATTGTAGGGTTTATGGTTCAACAAAACCAGTGACATGACATGGAGGCTTTGTACAAATAACACTGCAAAACATATGTACATATAGTTAAATGTTTTTTTGCTTTGATGTGTTATTGACAGAAGTGCACGATGTCTCGTTGAGGACAAGAACGTGTTTTATGTGAGGGAATCCATGCACACAAGTGTTAATCGAGAGAATTCAAAAACTTGTTCCCCAAAAGGCCTGTGAGGTACTACCCCTTCCAGGGGCAGATCTAGGGGGAGGGTGCAAGGGGTGCGCACCCCGCCTCCCTGAGATGACCTGCGGTTTTCTAATACAACTGGTATTCTGCAAAAAAAACTATGTGGTTTAATATTGGTGTTGAAGTAGAACAAGAGACGAGTGCACCCCCTCCTAAACAAAATCCTGGATCCGCCCCTGCCTTCTCCCCTTATTTGAGCTTAATTACAAGATAGATTTTAACACTAAACTACCAGACCTTAAATCAAGAGATCCATGTCACACTTTTGGTGCATCATGCACGCTGGTAATTGACAGAGACAAACTAACTCGTGCTAATCAATTAATTAAACACAGTATATTTTGAAATGTTGGAGGTTTGCTCAAATTATGTCTTTTCTAAATGAACTGAATAATAAAATAATAATGTTCAGTTATCTTTGAAGTATGAGTAACAATCAATTAATACCTTATTTTTATCAGCTCCGCCTTCAGCTATCAAGAGCCAATAATATGGGGAGACATTTATGATGATGTCAACCTTTGGGGCATCCCAAACCAGTGATAATGTCTTTCTCTTTAAACTTCTCAAGTGTATGTTTTCAGGTCTTGTGCATCTTACTGGTTAATGGGAACAAAACAAGGGAGTTGATTAAATTTAGAATCAATACAACAACCCTACACTCCCACTCTCAGGTACAGTGTAGAGATGATGGTACAAAGACCACATTACCACTGACAATGTAAAATCAAGTACAGGTAGGTCAAAGGCAAATAAAAACTTGGGGTGGGTGTTTGCTGTTGGGGCATTGAAAGCTGTTTATCCTGTACTAGACCAAGCTGAGGTGCATTTTGTAATAGGTAATTATCATAACCCAGTTTTAGAAGGTAACTGCAGTAACTCAAGCTGTTTAAAAGTACTAATCGTATGTCAATGTCTGAAATTGAATTCATTTTACACTGACTACACATAACAGTAATGATATTCTAGACCCAAAGCACCTGCTACAAGAGGCATACTACATGTTGGGTCCTTTTCGAGCCCGTGAGGGAGATTACTACAGATGTCAGGGCTCAAAACAATGGTCGGTCAATGGTAAAGTCCGGACTGATTGGGGAGTTGACAGGTCAACCTTTCGTCTTGCCAGTCGTGTTGACAGGTCACATTCGATCATATTGGAAATAAAATAAATTACAAATTTGCATGCTGTTCAGTTGTTATCAGTATCACTGTATGTAGCAAGTCGCTGTGTATTTCGGAACTGTGATATGAAATCCTGGGTGAAATGCAGCTACAACCGTTGTTTACAATTCGCGCATTGAAACAGACATCGAGGTTCACGCACTTCCAGTCACAAAATTAAACATATTTTCACTTTTATTAGTTAATTTTCCTGGTGAATACAAATAAGCTGCAGTTTATGGTATTATCACAGGACTTGATCAATATATGTATTTATACCAAATGTATTTATACCAAAATTCCTGTAGCACGTGCTACAGGAATTTTGGTATAAATACAAATGTCTGGGGGAAAATTAATGGGGATCCTGTTCCTGACCACCTGTCATGAAGATAAATTTTACAAAATTAAAAGGCTGACAGTGGCAAGGAGTTTTATTATCAATTTTGTCACAGAATTTACAATAATTAAAGTAGTGGCAACTGCCACCAAATTGAAAGAAACATGAAAATCCATGCAAAAGGAGGCACAGATGGACAAACTTGAAGAAGACTGAAATGGATTAATGCAGTTAGGGTATTGTGGGTTTTGAAAACCTGTTAGACTAACAGTGTTTTTAAAGGTTGTTTTAGTTGATTGTTAACATTTGATAAAATGCTTGTGAAACATATCTGACTGTGATTTTGTCATTCATAAGTAATTTCTCAAGTTCCAAAGGGAGTAAAGACACGGCGCATGAGAATTCAGGGTTTCAAAGGTTTACATAATTATTGAATAAATTTATCAATATTATCATACCTTTCATCAATGGACTGCATTCTACTGATTCGCTATAACTACCAATTATTGGCATATGTACATTTCCTACGGCAATGGTGAAATAGAGTGAAATTCTTCCAACTGTTGGTGCATGGACATCATATAGATTTGGAAATAACCTCATGAAAAGTGATGTAACATTGCAGGCCACAACTTCACTGCCTGCAGTGCTTGAGCTTCCTTTCATATCAGAACAATTTTGGTAGACACTGAAGTTATATGGAGGTCTTCCACAATAGTAGTTTGCAGAAGCGGGTTTGACACAGTACCAAACACTGTAGGTAAATTCCAGAACACCGTGGTAGTCATCTATGGTGTTCCAAGACAACGCAAGTCTGGGTGCAAATTGTTTGCCATTTGATGTACACATTAACTTGGTGATATAGCCTGTCAAAAAGGAATCATGGATTGGAAGAAAAAAAGTAAAATTGGTGAATAATCCTGAACCAACTTATATTTAAAAAATAACACAATATGCAGTGTGCATTTAAATGTGGCTAAAAATGTTAAACTGGAGATAGTGCTAGCCAACAGTCTCTTGCATGTGTTTAACTTTAAGGCCACACTATGGCTCTGCAGGGCCCTTTGGGTTTTAACAACTTTTTGGCAAAGGTCAAGCCATAACTTTTGTGTTGCGTCTTGTTGTTCATGCTTGTTACTGTGATTTTGCTTCCCGACCTTCCCTTCTTTTGGTAATTATAATATTACATGTACTATCCGGTGGCTTGGTGGATATACCACTCACAGGATAATTATCATGGTTATACAGTGCCCTTGCATGGCTGGCGTTCTTAGCTCCACCAGACTTTTGGGCACCTCCCCAAGCCCATTTTTGTTGATGAGTTGTTGAACCCATAATATTCATTACTAGGAAAGGTGTGTTCCCTTGCCCCACTTACTCAAGGAGTGTGAAAATGCTGTATTTTTGTGCTGGTTTTTAGTTAGAGTATGAGCATGAGAATAGGCGAGAACAGGGAGATGTACCGGTACTGTACTAGAGGGAGGGGCTGGGCTGAGGTTAGAGATGGGCTTGGGCTGGGCAGCACTGTAGAGACAAAAAAACGAAATACATTTTGTGCTTGCTTACAAGTGCACTGAAAAGCAATTCAAAGCCAAGGCTACACTCACTGTTCAAAGTAAAATGTATAGAAAAATTAAAGGTTCAAAAAATTCAGGCAAATTTCAAAAATTTGTGTTAATTAAGCTTGCATTAATTTTTTGTTATTATTGAAGTTATTTTCTGTGCCATTAATTAAGTGGAGAGTTGCAACCTTAATTTCCAATATTTTGGCCCAAGATTCTCAAGACACTTCTGACATTCTTGACCCCTACGAAAGAGAAGCATTTTGTCAGGGTGGAGATCTGCTAGTAACAGTGAAACTGTGAAGAACTCTTGAAGTGGCCCAATTTTTTACCTTGATCCCCTTTAAACGTTTAGGGAAAGATCAACAAAAAAGTTTCCATTTTGGATTATGAGTGTAACCTTTTTCCTGCTATCTCAACAAGTTTTGTTTCTTTGTGAATGTCATGTTAATTTCCTTCATTTTGATACAAAAATGTATGCTACTCAAGCCTTAACTTCCTTTAAACGAAAGTTGCTTTCCACTTATTAATTCGTGTTAATTTTAGTCAAATTATTAAATTTCACATACCTTAATTTCATGGAGCATTAGTGTTCCTTAATAAGGATATTATATATATTAATATTGTACATATTGTATAATTACATTTTACTGTTTATTACCTAGCTTTTTACAAATTCATAATTCACATTTATGTTAATTTCCTCATTTTACTTTTATATCAGGCGAAGAGCCATACCATGGATGTAATGATATTAAACCATTATTATTATTATTATTATTATTATTATTATTATTATTAATTCTTAGTATTATTACATTATCATAGGAGGGTTCATCATCTCAAAAACCTTGATTTGATGAATTCTTGGTAAAAAACAAGCAACATGTTTGTTATATCGAGGTATAGTTAATGATCAATTTCCAACACCCAGCATTTCCTGATCAGAACAATTTCTGTAACAAACATTAATTTGTACATGAAGCTATTGTCTCAGTTCAGAACTGTATATAGCTTTGGCACTAGAAACACAGGAACAGGCAAGCAAAACAACTTACATGTAAAACTACCGTACACATGAATTTTACCCTCGTTGGTCTGTTTCGCAATCATCGTTAGCTAAACTGTAATTGCACCTTTCGATCAGACACTGACATTTACTTGTTATATCAAGGTACATTTTATGTTTGCATTTCTAGATTGTGTTCGTTATAACAAGGATTTTGTTAAATTGAGGTTTGTTATATTGAGGTTCTGTTCAATACATTTTACTGTAATTTTGGCAAGGCTGAAGAAAATTGTTCATTATGCCGAGGACTTCGTTATATAGGGGTTCATTAAATTGAGGATCCACTGTACATAAGCTTGGAGAAGGTACCTGGAAATGCTGTAGGGCCACAAGCACAAGAGCCAAGCGCATAGGGTAACCATGACAAGCCTGTGAACAGCAAGCACCGTACCTCACCCTCCGAGCAGGGTGCGTGACAGTTGTTTTTTCTCATGAGGTTTCACATGCAAAGCACACAGGCAGGAATCCACCATGCTAAAGGTATCATGAGCCTCATGCATAGCAGTAGCTGTACGTAACAAAAGAGAAAGAGCTGACTGTTTTTCAGCCTACAGTGTACCCTCCATATACCACTTATAAATTTGCCTTTTGTTTGGATGTCAAATACATTAATAACTTTGTTGGACTATCTAACAAATGAATGCAAGAGCTGTTCCTCCAAGAACAGATAAATTAAAAAATTTGGTTCCATTAAGTCTCAGTGTTCTCTTCCCACTACCCCAACCCCTGGAGATGCAAGTGACATGTAGATGTACTGTACTGTACAGTGGCGTAGCCAGCTTTTTGACCAGTTGTAGGCCTGGTTGACTTTCATTTCCACATATCCTGAAAATTGTATGGCTGACTAGCTAGTATGCACTGACCTCACCGACACTTTGAGTTCTTGTTAAGCTTTTTAGCTCACCCAAACAATGCATAATTTATTACAAGTGGTAGAGTGATCAAACCAAAAATTTGTAGCCGGGCCTACAGGTGCATGTAAGGGCTGGCTCATCCCCTGACGTAGATACACTGCCATCAGGGGCACTGAACGTCAATTTTCGGAAAAAAACTGTTTGGAAGACAATTTGAGACCTAGAATTTTTGGAACATTTGTTGTAAAATTTCTTGCTTGCCTGCCTCTCCTAGGATTTTCGAACATCTAAAAAATGGTTTAATTGCCCATTTTTAACGGATTTTTACCCTAAAAAGGTCACCTAGAATTTTCGGGAGCCTTTTTTCTGGCTGAAATTTTCGAAAACGTAAGTTTTGATCCCTATAATTTTCGGATCACTAGACTTTCAGCTAGGAAATCCGAGCAGATAAAAATTTTTAGGGGATAAAAATATGCCTTTGTCTACCGTTTAATACTAAAATACGTTAACAACGCTATGTTTAAGTGGTTTTGAACCATATTCTCGTTGGGTGCCCCTGTGCCATTGCCTTGACGAATTATTAAATACGTTTCATACCTCCAATAAAGACAGTAACATTTCCTTCCTTAGGAATAGCTTCAAGCGAACTTTGGCCAGAGGGCTTAAACACACCGCACTGATAAAGACCATCTTGTTGACGTGAAATCTTTCTGAGAATCAAGCGCACCCTTGAGGTCGACCGCTGGGTCTCATTGTGAAGCCACTTCCCGTCGTGTTTCCAAGAAACTCGATCGACGGAAAGCGATGAGCCGTTCACTATACAATCCAAGGATAGATCTTTCCCAGGTACCACATATATGTATGGAGTTTGCACTGTCAGTAAAATAACATTAAACAGATTAGAATACGAGAAAATGTAAATATTTGCTTGTGATATTTTAATAGTAAGGATCAAACATTAGCTAAATTTAATATCAAATTCTTGAGCCTTTATAAGCTTAATGTAATACAGTGTACGCCTATATAAATGAGGCCTGTCTGCACTGCCTTATTTATTGTAAGAGTTTTCACTTTAACAAAGACAAAACAGGTAAAGAAAGCAAACAAGGGATATATTTATCACTGGCATGTCAGATCCGGACCCGCACTAACATCGGAAAACTCGACAAACTTTTTTTGAGGTTTATCTACATTTCTCTTAACGGACGGCACTTCGTAGGCTTTGAGGGATAAACAATTAAACAGTGGTCCTCACCTGAAAGACTACTTTCCTGTTTTCCAGAGACATGCCGAATAGGCGAAATCGGAGAACGTGAAATCAAGAACGCTAAACACATCCACCTCAAAAAGTGCGCCATGGACCGGAAATTACTTGGGATCCTTGGTCCCAGAGCCTCACGATTTTTTTTTTTTTTTTTTGGCCTGATGGGGTTCCTCCAATCACATCCAAGCTTGAGACAATTGCCCCGGCTCGTCCACTCCGCACAAACTTTGCGATCTTTCTGAAATAATTTGGTGTTATAAATATTGTGTTGTTTGTACACGAACACGAAGGAAAAGCAACATAAGCCCAAAAACGAAAAAGGAAACACTTTTCTGAAAAACCAAGGGTGGTCTAAGGGACCAGTCATTATTTATGTAGGCTAGGGGGTGGGGGGGGGGGGGGGGAGGGCAAAATTGTTGGTTTTCACATGACGTCACTAAAATTCAACCTAAAAAAATTATCGATCCTACCGAGGTTTTTATTTTCACGATGCATTAACTGAAAACTAATTTCCATACAAATTTTCGCTTCAGAAGAGTTCTTCGTTTTGAGATAGAGTACGCTTGAATTTCTAAGCTTTTGCGCGACGCGGCATTTACATGACGGCCGAGAGAGCTGTCATGAAGGTTAAAAAAAATGACTTATTTCAGTAAATTTAGCTATCTAAACAGTTCATGTATTAGAAAAAGTATTACTTTAATGTTTATGAATTTCTCGAAGAATAAATTCACGCTTTTGTAGCACAAAAACTCGGTAACAGGTGTTTCTGTTGGTTTCCGTCCGCCATGTTGGAGCTCATCCTGGTGAGCACCAGCATGGCGTCTCCATAAAAATCTCTATAAGTCTGGGTAACACATTTCTTCCTCTGACCTGAATCTTGGCGCGGGTCTTTGTATGGGTACGTCCTTTCATTTCCCAGATTCTGGACTTAATCTATTCGACGGTTTTGATTTTTATTTTGATCTATTTTGAATGGCGTGACACTAAAAACCAGCAATATGTTGGAAAGATCAAAATTTCTTTTAGCCCCCCCTCCTGCAGACCATGTTAATAGCAAGTGACCCCCCTTCTTTATTCAATATTTACGTGATCACCCCCCACCCCCCTCACCACCACCTCCACCACCTCATATCCCCTCTTATATGCTCTACAAAGTAATTATTAAAATGCTTGTAAAGATTCCTAGCGTTGTCCTCAAGCTTTTCGCCTTTGAACTTGCGCCAGTTGTTGCCTATCTTTACAACTCAACGCTTCGTGAGGGCTTCATTCCTCCTCTCCTCACGAGCGCGATAGTCCACCCCCTCCCCAAGGTGACCCCTCCCAAGTGCACTGAGGACGATGTGAGGCCTATCTGTCTCACATGCCAGCTCGCTAAAGTGCTGGAGTGCTTCACACTAGCTAGAGTATATCCATCTACTGTAGGAAACCTCGATAGAAACCAATTCGCGGTAGCTGATAAATCGACCGAGCAGGCCCTCGTCTGATCTCCTCGCTTTAGAAGGCTTTAGAACTGCCCCTGGACAGGGGCGGTTGCTATCTAAAAGGTTATTTTTTTCTGATTTTAAAAAAGTTTTTGACCTTATTGATCACCTTATATTAATGGAGAAGCTTTCTACACAGTACAATCTCCACTGGAGCTTGCTTAGGTGGCTCGCATCCTTTTTGCAAGGGAGGGCTCAGTCACACACTTTGGCGCCTCGGTTTCTGCTCCTTTATATCTAAATGGAGGCATTCCTCAGGGCACAAAGCTGGGTCCTGTGTTGTTTGCTGTTATGATCAATGACCTTGTTCAAAGTTGGGGTGCCCGCATTAAATTCGTGGATGATCTGACGGTTTTGGAGGTTGTACCTCGCAATTCGCCATCCTTATTGAATGTAGTAGTTGATGATATCGATGCTTTCGCTGTTAACAACAATATGCACTTAAACTCCGGTAAATGCAAGTCCATGACTGCGTTCCGCGCCCAATCGCGGTTGGTGGATCCGATATTGAACAGGTCTCTACACTTAAGCTCCTCGGTGTCCATCTTTCTGAGGTTCTCACTTGGGCAGTACACTGCGACTACATAGTGAAGAGGGCCAACAGACGGCTTTATGCACTGAGACAACTCAACAAGTGCAAAATTCCCGTCGGCTAATATTGTTCATATCTACTGCGCGCTAATTGGCTCTATACTAGAGCACGCCTCCGCTGTCTTTGCTGACTTGCCTAAGTATCTTGCTTGCTATCTCGAGAAAGTGCAAAAAAGGGCCCTTTCCATCATTTGGCCTAGTATTTCGTATGAAGCAGCACTTGACAAAGCTGTATTACCCACTCTTTCTGTCCGTCGGACAGTCTCGGCCAGGTAACCCGTTATACCCACTAATACACAACAGAGTGGTACCTATATCTACAAGTGTGTGTCTAAGATCAGGGAGTTCTAGCAGGCCCATGGCCACAAGGACTGAACGTTTCTCAAATTTTGTTAGTGTTAAATATTAATCTTGTCAATCAATGTAGCGTATTAGTATATATATCACAGCTTGTGAGGTATCCTAAAATTCAGTCTTCCGACTGCAAAAGGGACAATAAACCAGTGATTTGATTTGATTTGATTTGAAATAAACATACTAATCATAAGATGCATGATTAGTTACTTTGCATAACAATGGAGCTAACCTACTCTATTACAAAATCAGCGTATAAATATAGGAAAAGTGATAGATTTTCACAAATCGTGCCTTCATGGTGAACACAAATGTAATAACCATGCAAAATATAATTCTTTTCAAATGATTTTCCTGCATTTGTAAAAGGACTACTTTCTTGTTGTTTCATCATGTCAGTTTCTTGGGATATTGAAGTGACAAGCATTTCGTTAACAGAAAATTATATTCAGTCAAACCAAAATTAATATTAAAGCAGATACGTTTGGATTCTTTATTAGCTGAAATTTGAAATAACAATGACATTTAGAGTGCAAACAGGAATTTCTGTCAAATACAAATGACTAAGTTGTACAAAATAGTATTTTTTTAAATAAACAAAAAGCAACACTGATTATCAAAAATTTGTACAGTTTAGCATCACTGTTTCACATAAATTGTTTGTGCATATCTTGCGATCAAACTGCTGACCCCCCTAAACTTCTTTATAAAAACGTTTAGCCCCCCCGTCTAGCCAATCTGAAATAGCCTTGACCCCCCCTTCTTTTTCCCTGCCCTCCTCTACTTAAATAATGACCGGTCCCTAAGCGAGAAGCTGACTCGTCCCCAGTCGTCTCCAAGTTGTCTCTACTCATTAATTATTTACTAGGGAAGCGTTTGAGCTATGCGCTTGGGTTAAAGAGCCCGTTCTAGTCTCCCACGCCAAATACTAATAATTAGAGACGACTGGGGACGAGTCAGAACGAGAAGCACTTTTTAAAAATAGATTAATAATAAAATGCAAATTATGTTTAATATCAGTTGAAGTTTGATCATTCATGGTATCACTGGTCAATTTTCCCACACAACTACACTTGTGTTATGAATATCTGTGGAAAACCAGGAGGACTGGACTAGTCCTACGCATCCGCGTTTTTTCTCTTGTCAACGGTTGGAGACCATAAAATAATAATAAAATAAAAATTAGTTATTTATAAGGTGCAAAACAGCATTTAAATATATGATCTAATGCGCACGTTCTATCCCCAGAGCCAGTTACTGGCTGTTAAATTTTGTGGAGAAGAGGGAGCGTATGGACTGCCCTTTGGGACAAAACAAAGTGTCCGTTGTGGATAGGTGGCAGTTTGTGGAGGGTCGACTGTGTTCGATTCTAAGGGCTTCAAAATGAGGACCAGAAGACGCAAAGAAAGAAAGTGATTATGCTTATTCAACGTCGAGGCCAATCTGCACGGATTCTGGATACTGGGTAGGGCCTGTTTACATGGAGGTGGGGGACGCCAGGTAGGTGAGGTAACCCGGTTAGGTAGGGTAAACTGCCTGGTCATATAATCTCTCACGATATGATCATCCCACCTATTATGTAAACGTAACCAAATTAAAATGACAGATTATATGGATAGGCGGATTACCCAACCTAAGCGGGTTACCTCACCTACCGAGGTCCCCCACGTCCAGGTAAACAGGCCCTAGTAATCCTAGATTACTCAGAGGAGGGCCGATTTGATTGTTTAATGCATAATATATAGATGAAAAGACTGTTTAGTTGCGTGAACAGCAATCTACATAATATATATGATATATAATATGGTGCTGCTGGGAACATGTCACGTCGTTCAAAATCGTTTTCTAAAAATTCAGATTTTACTAGTAGAGGGTAGCTAAGAAACTTAGCTTTTCTCAGGCGTGCGCTTTAAAAATCTTGTGATTGAAAGTTTAGCTGTTTTTGACACTATAAGTTCTTTGCAGAAAAAAAGAGCAGCGAAAACTCGTCATTTTGCTAAAAATTGTTTAGCGTCATTCCGAGAGCCTCATATGGCTTGTGAAATTATACCACAGCCAGCCTAAGTTCAGTATGAGATTCAAGAAAATAAATGCACGCAGCAATTAAGTCTCAATAAAATACGCCTTGCGTTATTTACTTGGTTTTCTTAGTGTCTCCTTCAACTCCTCCCCCCCCCCCCTCCCCCACGCCAGGTTTCACTTGTAATGAGAGGACTTTACATGCATGGTCGTTCGATCCCTTACGCGTCAGGAGGTTTAATCTAGAGGTATCAGAAAAAATACCGCAGGGGTAACTGGCTTGTGACAGCTAAGCGGCATACATTTGAAATAGGCTCCTTCTATCATTGCGAAGCAAACGCGGGGGCGAACTAAATCAGTCTGGGATTCCCATACAAATCCTTTATAGTTCAAGGCCATTATGGGGTTTTACGATCATACGTTGCAACTATAGAAACAGACAACCATCATTTCATTAAAATATGTCTAAGGAATTAAATGACCGGCTAATTCTCTTCATTTCCGAGGGTATGGTGTTCCTTACTTTGATCCCTCGAGAGAAAAACAATAGTCCGGAGAGCTGATAAGTTAAAAAGGAAATAAAATTGCGGGAATTTCGATTTAACTGAGTTCGAGTTAACGAGATTACACTGTATCAGAATTTGTAGAGTTTGTTTACAATGGTTCCCCTGTTATACATAGTCATTCTTTTCCTCGCTTCCAAGAACAAAAGTACACCACAATATAAAACTTAATATTTAATATTCCACTACAGAGTCTTTATAAGGACTTGACAAAAATAACGTTTCTAACCCTTGATCTGTTTGGTCGCTTTAAACTGATAAAGCCCCACCAACCTGTCTGATAATCATTTATTAAACAAATATATAACTCTTGATTTCTTTGAAATAAAACAACATAATAATACGTGCAATACTGAAGAATACAAACAACATATTCATTTTTCTAATACAGTAAAAGCGCACATATAAGAACCTAGAGAAGTAAGAACCTACAGGCTGAAATTCGGCATTTTAATACCCAAAAATATAAGAACCTGTTCAGCCTCAAAAAGAAAAATAGGTTCTTTTAGAAACACTTCACACCAATCTTGATGGTTAAAATTCCGGATTTTAATTGTGTGAGAAACTTCTGACCAAAAGTTATTGTGTATATGTTTTCTTTGATTCACGTTTGTTTGGATTTTCACTAGAAATCTGTTTTCTATAACCCATTATGTATTAGTAGTACAACACTTCTGCCAATGGTTACACTACGACAACCTCTAAAAAATAAGAATGTATTAACACTCTAATCAGCCCGAATTGTGAAAAACTACCCTATAAATAATATAAGAACCTGTTCAGCCTGACCTCGAAAAATCTAGGTTCTTATATGTGGGCTTTTACTGTATAACAAATGTTTTGCATTGTTATACGGTTGGAATTTCTATAAATTTACTTCCTCCGTCGGGCTTGCCCAGTAACGAGTACAGGAGGCTGATTTAGCAACAGGACAGGAACGTCATTTGACGACCGGAAAGCGCGACTTCCGGTGCCCAATTTGTCGCTCTGCCATTGGTCAAGCCAGTTTTTGTTTTCCGCGCGCCGTCGCCAACTGACGTTCCCATTCTGTTGCTAAATCAGCCTTTTAAATTTGGGGCCCTGAAGACGGCTATATATTACTTTTTAAAATTTTACTCTGGTAAATTTTTCGTCTGGCTTTACACCTGCAGAATCATTGGCTAATTAAAAATCACGTGACCTACACCAAATGAGCTCAAATGTTCCTTAATTAATGTCTGGTCCCTGGAAAAAACTTTGTTTTTGCGGGAGTAGACGGAATCTCTCTCCCTCACGGTTCCTCACCTTCCGGCGTACCAGCTGCCAAAAGGAGTTTCTTTTTACTGTATACATTGCAAAATGCTGCCTAAAGAGCCTTTACACTCTGAGAATCTACAGTCTTCTTTATAGCAAATGCTTCACAAAATTACTACTAAAATGGGCCCGCCTATAAAAGTTAAAAATGAATTGAAAAAACCGCTAAGATATTTCACTAAACAAGGCAAAGGCCAGAAATCTTTAGCCGTCCTAATGTGTAACTAGCCTTCGTTAAAAACTTTAAAAGCAACCA
>NC_133204.1:41082322-41219822 GCF_958299795.1 Porites lutea
CAGTATCGAAGCAAGAAGTCCGAGTTTTTCATGTCGTCTCAAATGAAACAATGACAAATTATGCAACGACATGTTTTCTCTGGTATTCCGTTGTTTCCATGAGATGTGTTAACCAATAAATCAGCTGATTAAAATGCAAGTGTTTGATTTCAGATGAAAAAAATGTTTCATCTGAGATAGACTACGAGCAGTCTCTCTTTTTTCTGTAGTCTGTCGAGCAAAACGCGAGACACGCAATGGCCACGCGCGTGACTGATGGCGCGAGACGGGAGCACTCGTTTCGCGCGTCTCGCGGCTTCGCCGCTCCCGCGCGCGTGCATTGCTCTCACTAAATCTGAAGAAAAAGAGAGACTGCTCGCAGTCTACATCCGAGATGAAAACATGGTGGTGTTTTATCTGGTGTTTCATTTAGGTATCAAGATTCATCCACTTGACCTAAATGGTGAAGACTGACTGCATGAATAATAATGAGTTTGAGAACACTAAATCTCAATGCATTTCGTTTGTTTAATACCCCTCAGCCTCCGTGCTGAGTATCAATTTAAGTAAATTCCAAACAGGCCTATTAGTCACCCAAGGCAGCCCCATAGTTTACCCTGGGCAACAAAAGGTTTATTTCTCGCATGCGGCTTTAATGTGAGAGGAAGACATACGATCATGAGAAGTCTAAGAGGGAAAGTTTTTATATTTACATTTAACGAAGAATTTTTAAAAATCGTCCCCAGCGGTTGGATATTCCTGGTTCCTCTCGACCTGAGAAATGAAATTTTCAAACATCAAGCTAAAATAAAACAGAGGTTTGGTGTAGAAATGATGGATAATTTAAAATTCGTCACTACGCGTAATTTTCACTTTCCGAGACAAAGGCGAGAGACGGAGTTACTGGAATACTCTACATTTTTGGGCAATGAAACTACTTAACTTGTTTTCTTTTTTTTAACCCTTTCACTCCTAAAAGAGGCCAGTATCAAAATTTCTCAAAATTTCCATACTCCTTTTGTAAAAGAAAAATAAAACCATGTGAACGTACTGCCGAGGAGGTATCAAATGAATGTTCATGATGAACATGATTTTGTCCACAGGCTTACAAGTAAAGCTGGAACTATAGGTTGCATTCTTTTTGACCAATCGAAATCTGTAAATTTTGCGATCCAAAATTGGGTTTTTCGTTCGATTAAAAGTCTAACCTTTAATGAATTGCAATCTGAACGATCCATATTCTATTTAACGAAACTGCTTTTCGATCGACGATCGTGCTCGTTCATCGATAAACACGGCGGGTCAAGGTTAGTTCAGGCAAAAATTATTAGCATTTTCTCCTTTGCTAAAGGATTGTAGTATATTAAACTCAAGTTCTCCTGTAACTCTAAATCCATTTGCATTTTCTCACCGTAAAACTATAGTGTCCAGTGTGTGTGTGTGTGTTTAGAACGCGCTTCTCAGCACTAGAGAATTCGTAATTGTCTCCTGAATTTTCTTGAATCAAATTCGTTTTGTTTTGTGTTTGTTTTATCAATTTTATTGGTCTGAGTATCTCTAAATAAATAGTTACAATTAACGAGTCCCAGTATGAACCACCACTAGTTAAATAACTATTTTTCTTTCCATTTCTCCACGAGAAGACGCTTAATTTAGCGGAAAGAAATAAAAAAACGATGTGCTGAAATTGAGAAGAAGATCAGAGCAGGTGGCAGCTACTGTATGGATCAATCTTATTTCAGATTTTTGTTCCGGCTAGCAGGAAAATCCAAACAATCTGGATTGTCTAAAATTAATGCGAAAAAAGGTTTGGCTTAAAGGAATGCAACCTATATTGCAAGACCCATCACTCGCTCTTGGAGTGAAAGTGTTAACCCTTTAAATCCTAATAAAGATCAAAATTCGAATTCTCGTTTGTTGACCCTATTCATTTTCTACAGAAGTAGTGGGGAGAAGTTGATAAAATATCAAGCAACTTCATCTTGTGTCATCATGTCCGTAATTCACATGACCATTCTGTTTTACAAAGCATTGATATTACAAGGAGAAATTTGATGCTGATCACTCTTAGGGTTTAAAGGGTTAAGGAAAAAAAAGGTTTAACAAAACAAGAAAAATGTGAAAACAGTGTGACCGTCAGAAACGAAAGAAAAGTATACAGGATGAATCTTGTGGGGGTGTCAGTATTGTGGGAGTTCTGCTTATCTACATACATTCTAGGATGACAATTCTAAACTCAGTGATTTTATTACAAATAGTTATGATGAGTCCTGGGACTCATCTTGTGAAAAATCATGAGTCCCAGTCCATAAAATATAGTCCTTCTACATATTTAAAGCACAAAAAAGACTAAAATAAATATGCCTCATTAAATAGCTGCCACAGGAATCACACGATCAGGATATTCTACCAAAAAAAAAAAAACATCAATCGATCGTTTTTAACGTCCTACAGGACGCATGCCATGAATTATTTTGCGTATTTGGGGATTTTTATGCTTCAGGGGCGCACGACGCAGAGGTAACAAAATCACTGTAAAACGAGGGAGATTTTAACGTTCGTTCGCCTAACTAAGTGTAAGCCTTCTGATACACACACTACACTACCCTACCTGGAGACATCTTGCTAGCAACACTTTCTGAACTGTCTGTCTGCCTGTCTGCCTGCCTTGCTAACTACCTGCACTGTTTTCAGTTTAAAATTAACAGTGAAAACCCGTACACAGTATGGTCAAGTCCACAAAAGTAACAGGACAGTAAAGGCAGTCGTGAACATTACTGTTAAAAAGTACATTTTCATTTGGTGATTCAGATATACTTGATAAATGATAATTAAATACAGAATTGAAAAGCTATAAAATAGACATGAAAAATAACTCCTCTGACCTACTAACTATTTTTTTTTTTTTTTTTTTTTTGTGTGTGTGTTTATGTGGGTGTGTGTGTGCGTGTGATGTACTAGAATTGTAAGTAGTGTAACCATTGTAATTATTAGTAGTACGAGCATCGTATGGATGGTATTGTCAGTATAGCCAATATTGTAAATAGTGCAAGTATAGTGAATATTGCTAGTAGTATTTAGTTTTCAGTAGTGTTTAGTACTGTAAACATTTAATATATGTCTGTAAGGCAAAAAATACATAAAAAAAATAAAAATAAAAAAATAAAAAAATACTTGGAAAAAAATAAAGACTTAAAACGAAAGCTCCCAAACTTAGGAGGAGAAGCTTGCTTGTTGGTAAGCGAGTGGCAAGGTTAAGTCATGGGAAGAGCTCCTCGTGCGAAGGCTAATGCAAAGACCGATGCGAAAGTCAACCGTCAGAGACGTTCATAGGCTAGCATGTCTCAATCTGCAGTGGGTTCGTAATTCAAAAATTAAAATATCATTAAAATAACAGCATACAAATATCATGGGGCCATTCTAACATATTCTGTTGATACGAAAGTGTTCACGGAACGTTTCCTTACATGTCTAATTCTCTCTTACGCTCCACCTTGGCGTACCTGGTCTGCTTCCTTACTAAAAAAAAATAGCAAGTTTATATAGTTTCTCTATCTCTAACAAGCAGAACATAAAAGTGTGATTTTCACCTCTTATGGTTAGTGAAAGCGTGAACACACTAAAGTCAGTGAAATGAGTCTGTGATATTTCTCAGCTAATCACATGCAAAAGTCAGTGGGCAAGTTTAATAATTATAACAATAATTACCTTCGTCGTTTTATCCAACACGAGTAAACAATCAGGACAAGAACAATTCCAACAAACAATCCAACTGCAACAGAAACGACGACCTTCCATGTTTTCCACTTTTTCTTCTCCAAGCCTTCAACTGCTGCATTTCAAAAAGATCAAGCAATAATTTACAGCACCGCACTATAGTAATGGAAGCTCGCTTTTAACCTTTAAGGCTCCATTACACACTGCTCTCACGGAGCACGTGTCTATCAAGTCCTTCTTACACGCTGAATCTTTCAGTTCCCACAATCAAAACTTAATCGGGGATGGTTTTCCAGTTGAGTGGTTTGCGCAGTGAATCATACAATAGTGAGTCTCGGGGTGTAACCTTAGCGAGTGTTACAGGGAAGGACGGCAGGTCCACTCTTTGTGCAACTGTTCTGGCCCCAGTTGTTCAAAAAGTGGATGGCGCTATCCGATGGATAAATGTCTATCCAGTGGATAGCGAAATTGGTTTCCCAAATACTTATCCACTGGACAATGCTTTTTCCGGTGGATAGTGCTATCCAGGTTTTGAACAACTGGGGCCAGGGTCCTTGGGAATGCTGCCCAGTGACTATAACTTACACTGTAAAAGCAATTTGCAGGTGTCATGTTAAACGGTCAATTATTTCTTAACCCTTTTAAGCCCCAATATCCACATACAATTCTCCAAACTGATCTCTATACATTTCCTTAAAGAGGTAGTTGAGAGAATTTGATAAAAGATCAATGCATTTTCTCTTAAGTGATCATTAATTCATTAATTCCCATAACCTTATCTCTTGATAAGGTATGGATATCATTACGAGAAAATTGATGTTGGTCACCATTGGGGCTTAAAAGGTTAACAAGCACCTCTACAGTAAAAAAGCCGCGACTAACAACCAAGTTTTTAGAACCTCTATACGAGAATCCGTCAAGCCTAAAATTTGAAACAGGTTTTTCTTTTAAATCTAAAAAAAATTCTGTAGACTTGGGCAAAAAAGTCAACATTCAGGATCCTCTTTGGAGACAAAGGTGCCTATCACTCCAGCTGCAATACTAATTTAGTATACAAATTTTATATCGGAATAAGCCGAATACCATGAAATGCTCTAAGCTGCAAATTTTTTTTCCTTCAGAAAATAAGAACATGCATGTATTTAAGAACCTATATAACCTAAATTTGTGCCAATTACCATTTATGTAAGAACCTGTTCAGGCTAACTTAGGAAAATGCAGGTTCTTAGTCACAGGTTTTTACTGATAAGATGGACTCTTCCCTAAACACAGGATCTCCTTCAAGTCATTTTCTTTGACCCTCTTTAATAGCAAAAACTCTGGAAGTGTTCATTGTTTATTTGTGTTGGTCTCAAGGCGGGATCCATCCCAGAGGCAGGTTACTGAACTGCATGAAAATTCTAAGAGCACTTTCCTCATTAACCCTTCAGTCCTTCACAATATATATTTTTATAAGTTAAATTAAAAGCTGAAATATGATGATCAGTTTTTAAATTTATTTTAAGCCAGAACATGTACAATTCACTTCTTTTCATAACTGAACACAGTCAACACCGAGAGTCCAACATTACATCTCTCACTTAAAGAGGCATCAAACCTCTAGAGTAACAAGGAAAATGACTCATAAACAGCAGGAAACTATAGCTGTACATTTTAGGGACTTGTCTGCCTTATAACAGTGACCATTATCAGAGAGTTGACTATAGGTTCACTCCCTATAGTTTGGCTAACCTTTCTCAATAGAGTCCTTGCTGACCGCATACATAAGGCACGGGCTGGAGTAATTTCCACATCCACCAACAGTGCAAAAGGCTGCAGTAACTGAGTAATTGGAGTATACATCAAGACCATTTACATGTATTTGGATTTCTAATGATCTGTTGAGGTGTACTAATTCCTCATGGGATACATTGCTGATCTTTTGATGACTCCCATAGTGGAGAGCTATTCTCTTGGGTATCCCATTCCACGTTTCCTTTGGTGGAAGCTGGAAAAATAAAATCCAATAACATTTCATTAAGCTATAATAATCACCAGGTTTGAAAGGTTCTGTGATGCACGTTTTTCTAGTTATCTAAGGAACCAGCAGCTGTGCACCAGTAATGGATGGCTAACATTAAGAAAGATTACACTATTTTGTCAGGCCACAAGTGGCACAAAGGAAAGTCACATTTAGTTTGCCTCTTCCAGATTTAGCTACTGGTGATAAACAGCAATATAATTAATGGACTAGCAACATTAGTTTCCTTTAAAAGGTGACCAGAAAATGGCTCAACAGCTTGAGCCTTACTCTTTGGCTAAATTTCTTGAGGTGAGTGGGTTTGTAAAAAATATCACTTGTACAGCTAGGACTGATCCCTAGCCAGAAAATAACAAACCATGCAGACTGGATCTAGATGCCACAAAACTTAGTAAGAGCAAAATGATTTCTCACCTTCACCATAACATAGGCTTGACCATCCGATGACCTGTTTCTCACTTCACATATTGGTTTGCCAGATGGCGCTAAACCCAAACAAATTCAATATCTTAAGTAACGACTTTGTCAGTTCAAGTTTCTAGATGAAACTTAATGTACCGTACCACCAGTGTCAGCCCTTAGAGCCAAAAGAAGGGTTTGGGAGTTGAATGGGAGGGTGATAAGAGGAAAAACAAGGGAATTAACAGCTAGGGAGGAGGAGATGGGGCTGCAACAATTTCTAGTAGGATTAAACAGTCCAAGAGTTATGTTGGGCCAATGATGGTAACAAACATCAAATAGACCCATGTTTTTTTCAACTTTTGACTGGCACCAGTTAGCTAAAATCTTTCAACACCGCTGCACAGAACGCCTGAAAGCAAGTAGAGATGCCAAGTATGAGAGTGGTTTGTTACAGACAGATAGACATATAGAGGATACAGCTCTGCAAAGTCATGAAATTTGTGTGGTGGGGATCAAGTTTGTGCCTCCCTACCACACAAACATCTGTACAATTTAGCTCCTTTAAACTTGGTATGTTTACTTATAAGTGGTCTTTATCAAAATTTGAAAAGAACCCAGTCTAGAGGAAACATCTATTGCCATACTGATCTGTGCAGGAATTTCAGTGATGCACATTATAAACGTATACGTAGAATGTATGCCTAACAACAGGGGTAATGCTGAACTAAAAGCTCAGGTTGCATTCTTCAATACGCAAGTCATTTCGACATTGTGGTACACTGATTGTGGCTTCCTATTAAGTGAACCTATTACAAACAACTGGAAAGAATTTCTTGCCGTCATTATGTTAATTACATTTTCTTCTTCCGGCACCCCAAACAAAGGTACTTTATGCTGTACTCACAGCATGTTTGTTTGTGCATGCTGAACAATACAATAATATCACATACTCTATGCATTTCTACACTACCAATTTTTTTTTATTGTGAAGTAAAACTTCGTTCCTGAATTTAAGCATACATGTACCTCAAAATCTAATTTTTATTAATACCGTAAATCCTCTGTTAAGTCCCCCAGGGGCTTATTTATTTCAAGCCCATTTGAGGGGAGTGGGGGGCTTAATAGAGATGGGGGGCTTATTTAATTTAGAAATGACGATGGTATCAGTTCTCCCTAAAGAACTAGAATGCAAAGTGGAAAAGCTCAAGTACAAGAAGTGTTAGTTCATGCAGCTGAGGATCAGAATCAAATCTGATCTTCCAGTTGGTAAATAAACCAACCTAGATCAGTCCACACGAAGTTTTACGGTTGTGGTTAATTAATACAGTTTATCATTTATAAGTGAAGAATAAATGGGGGAGGGGAGGGGGGGCTTATTAACTTTCTTCCCCTGAAAGGGGGGGGGCTTATTAGAGAGAGGAGGCTAATTTGAGAGGGGGGGCTTAATAGAGGATTTAAAGTATTCAGTATTCTGCACAAATGAACATTAATTCATGGAAAATGAACCTTCATCATTCACACTACAGTATGTTTTCTTAGATAAACACTCTTAATGGAATTATCCTTCGTTCTACCGATGCCAAAGTCCTTCACTAATGAGTATGCTACAAAATTATAAGATTTTCTTCTAAGCCTTAAACTCATAAATACATTAAAAATGCATTTAAATACATTTAAATACATTAATTCTACTCACAATATTAGTTGGTTAATGAAACTTTATTTGCTGGAAGGGCAAAAAATAAGTTTATGACTTTGAACTTACCTATTTCTTGGGTTACTACTTTTGTAAAAGCAGGTGGTCCTTCACTATCACAAACAGGACTAAAGCAGCAGGATACCCAGAATCTATATGTGGTGTAAGGATTAACTTGGCCTTCAATGGTATGACTTACAGCCTCAATTGCAATGAGGGGCAAGGTAGTCCCAATTGAAAAAGTCTATAAGGATAAGAGAAACCTATTTCTAAGATATATACAAAAACATGACAAGGGAAGATTATTAATAAAACAGAATATGGAAGATTTTGTTAACACAACTACAACTGGGCCAAGAAAACTTATTTGGCCAGACTGACAATGTGGGTGGTTGCATTTACAAACAAAGCTGGCCAAAGGTTCTTGTTGTTGATGGACTTAAATTGAATTCACTTTAGAAAGATTAACTCCAAGCTCTTCCTCTACAAAAACAGAATGATGAGACAAATCAATGGGTTGGGACAAATATACAAAAGAGGGAAAGAGTGCTTGAAGTTCTCAAAGAAAACTTCTGGAATTTTTTTGAAAAGAGCTTTTTAAGGCACCACCATTATCTACAATATGAAATAATGCTTCCCAATCGTCTGCACAGTGGTAGCATGGTCCACATCATGGCAGACTATGAATTCAAAGCTAGTTATACCAGAGCAGAGTTTATTCTGGAGTGTGGATTTGCAGTATTCCACCCACGATTACAAATAATAGTGATACCACTAGGGACAGAGGGTCAGGGATTTCCCTAGCTATTTTCATTAAATAAATAAAAATTGAGCCAAAAGAACTTTGTAGATTTATAACTACCTGCCTTACATGTATGATCTTAGTGACAGCCCTGTGGTATAGTACTACTGGGGTGGCATAATGATGAAGTTGTAGAATAAGTAAAAGACTTGAATATTAATTTGCTCAGGCTGGCAGAAAGCAAAAAAGGTGTTTGGTTGGGTTCTGTGGTTTACAAACTAAATTAAACTTGATTTTGACAGGACAAAACCTTGAAATCACAACTAGTCAGGGCTTCTGACAGGTCGCGGAAGAAAAAGTCAAATTTTGCAGGATTTTTAGGGACAAATTCGTGGAAAAAGCGGCCGATTTCGCGGGAGGTTTCGGGGCAAACTTCACCAAAAAGCAATTGGGAAAAAATGGTCGATTTTGTGGTTATTTTCAAGGCAAATTTCGCTAGGCATCAATCGGCTTTGTGCTGATCAGACCAGCGTTTTTAACGTTTTTCTAACAGAGGTAATCATTTGCTCTTTCAACAACAATACGCTCCAGAAATGAACCAATGGCAAAGCCTTTAACATCATGGCTAGTGCCCAGTTTTTTGCAACATAATCTACGCCTGGTAGTTTTGGGATGTTGTTTGCTCGTTTCAGTAACAAAGTCCTAAGATAAATTTGCAAGTTTACGGCAAGTAAATAGCCCAAATAGCCGAAATAAGTTTCAAATATGTTGTACAGACATGTATTTGATAAGATTTCTATTGAATTTTGCGGTATTTTTCGTGTTTTTGTGAATTTCGCGGGATTTTGTGGATTTACCTGAATTTCGCGGCTCCGCAACCGCGCGAAATATCAGAAGCCCTGACTAGTTTAGAGAAAGGATTCAAACTACAAATTAATGATTACTCACCTTTCCAGTTAGAACTGATGTTACAGTAACAGCAACAAGTTTGTAGTATACTCGTCCTGAAACTAGAGAAGGACGCTGCCATCTCAACTTAATACTGTGGTCATTAATGACAACCACATTCAGATTGGCTGGGGAGGGACACCTTGCTACAAAAAAAGAAAACAAATTGATTCATGAACTTATGATCTAAAACTTTACTTGCAAAGTGAAATGGACAACAATCAGCCTCTATAAGGGGTGAGTGAGGCATATTGCTAAGAGGTACTTTCTTTATAAGTGGAATCAAACCATTCATTGTTCTCTTTTACGCCAAACAAAAACATTGGGAAAAGAAAATCTTACGGCGTAAAAATTACTTTGTAGGGGTAAATAAATTAAATTGCTTTTTTACCGATGAAGCACTTAAGAGTTCATATGAACTCGTTTTAACTGTGTCCGTGCATTCCAGATCGAATTGGAATTTGGAAGTGTTGGTTTTTGAGGAGAGGGGAAAACCAGTGTAACACAGTAAAATACGGTTAGGGAGCAATTGAACTCTGGACTTCCAGATTGCAATTCCAGCAAAGCTCTTACCACTTCAGGCTATGCCGCCTCCATCTTCCACCTTAGAGAAGACACTTAGTTGTGCCATCATGTCCCAGATAAGTATTATAATATTATTACCATAAATTATACCTAATAGCTTTAATTCTGTGAAAACTATCATTTTATTTTAGTTGACAATAAATACTTGGCTGCTAATATCAACTAATTGTTATTTCAAACCAAGGTGATGTACTGTCACTGGCACAATTTTAGATTTAAATGAGTAAATTAATTATACCATGTGAATCTTTCCACTGGCCTACAATGACTACAATACTTAAAAATAATATTGTTAAAAAATACCCTGTCATAAAAACACAAATTACACACTATTTTGTACAATGTGAAGGTTTTTCACAATAATTATCATATTACCAATGCATGTTTGCTGAATCTTACCATGATTAATCAAATTCCATACTTGTAATTGTGACTGACTTGTTCCAAAGCCATTCTTTGCTACAACATATGCACAGAATCGATCACACCTTACTTTACTTATAATTTTTGTCCCCACTTGAAAAACACAATTTTCTTTTCCTGTTTTGTATAACTCGTCCCGAGTAAAAAGTTTTCCAAGGACCTCTCTTGTAACATGGTAGGACAGGAATCCATCACATTTGCTTCCCTGAAAGTTCTTAATGGAAATGGCCGTCACGTTGTCAAAGGAACAAGGGATAGAGCCGTTTTTGACTCGACCAAGTAGCAGTTCATAAGAAGCACTGACTTTTGCTGACCACTGTAGAGTCAACTCCTGGACTGGCTTCCCAAAAGCACTCACAAGAGTCAAATTTGGTTTGTTAGGCTTCTCTGCAAATATTAAAAATTAAGAATATGAGGGCAATTAACAATATTAACAAAACCCACCTGTCGTGAGAGACATGCAAAATATATTGATCGCTAACAACAAATGATGGTGCTACCTGCTTACATACAGTTCTGCACTCATCAGTTTACACCATCATTGGCTGGTGATGAAGATCAGTGCAATAATATTAATAATGAAGTAGTTATCATTAAACAAACAAGACACTGTGGGAGCGTGTACTTGGGTGAGCAACTAAGTCTATCCATGAATCAATAAATTTTATAGTTTCACATAATTTAAAGTTTGTCATATACATCATCAACAAAAATGGATGACCTTATACCAGGGGTCCGATTTGATTTATCACGAGTATGATTTACAGAGCAAATAGGGCAACATGAAGTTCTGTTATCTATTAATCATAGCTATATATAAGAAAATTTGTAATAATTTCAGCTTCTTCAAAATAAAAACACAAGATATTCTGAGAGTTTTCTAAGCGATGGCAGATATTGTGCAATTACTACTGTACTTAGGCATGATGAATACTGACACTAAGTATTCACACTGTCCTCAATGCTGAAATCAGGACTGCTAATGGCAAAATCAGATTCGAGGATTTGGCACTTCCAGAAAAGATCCATACCATACCACAGATGGCTTCGATATTTTAACTTCCCCTTGCCTTCAGAATTTCCAAAATACGTTTTTTCCCCCATGCCCTTGGAATTCCATAATCGTTTACCCCCCCCCCCCCCCCCCTCCCATTCAGATTTGCCATTTTTAAGTCAAACCATTCTGAATTACTGACAGGGTTCTCAAATACGCCCAGTTTGGCTACGGCAAAAATATTTCAAAATTAACCTCTTTATTCTGTGCTTCAAATCAGCAGAGGGAATCATTATGACTCCGGCAAATTCTAGAATGAAAATAATAATAAAAAAAAACAGAGAGGTTTTATCCTTACCGCTGTTCAACTGGTAAAACTTTATACACTAACTTTACATTGCCCTAAAACTTGTACCAAACATTAAAATAAGAATAATCATCTTGGGATGAATGTGCGTACACACAGAAGATAGCAACTGTATTTACATTTCTGTCATCTTGAACTTAAGCCTTCTGGGTCAGCAGTTGCTCCTAATCCCACAAGCTTCAAAAACTAAAATGGCATCCCCAGTCAAAAGGCCATGTTTTGCATTGAATTACAAAATATTTAGGAAGCTGTTATGACAAGAGAAAAATGTTTTTCAGCATTAACGCCCCTGGAGCTTGATGTATAACCCATGTCCTGTCACCTTTCTTCCACTAATAAACAACAAAACATCACTGATCGATAGATGCTTGTCTTGCATCCGGCTTCTGCAGTTGTCAGCAGTGTTGTCAGTTCATGCTTTACTTTTTAAGTCCATGAAAAAAGCATTTTCAAGGAATACACTCGTATCTGTCCCTGTGGAAATTCCAGATCTAACCCCCCCCCCCTTCCCATGGATTCAGAATTCCAGACATATGTTTTCCCCCCGCCTTCAGATTTCCAGTTTGAAGATGCCCCCCACCCCCACCGCCCCCCCTGTCCTTGGATTCCTGAAAAGCTGTCTGTGGTATGGTATGGATTTTTCTGAAATTGCCCATTTTGTTATAGTTAAAATAAGATTATATTACTTTAGAGATGCCAATTAATGTTACATGGCAGTGTCACAATAACTGCTAAACAATAAGATGTAAAGAATGTTGGCAAGCAATAGTTAGGCTACCCAGTTTGCACCATTATACTAGGAATAACATACCTCCCACAATGACAGTCACATTTGGTGAGTAACCTGGATTAGTGCTATGTGAATTTGATGAGATGTTAAATAATCCACAGCTATAGCATCCAGCATCCCCATAACTAGTTTTGGTTATCTTCAGCTGAACAGTGTAATCATCAACAACATAAGTATTATTAGGTATCCACACTTTATTATGTTGCCATAACAACTTTGCAGGACGTAGGTCATGAATAGGTCTGTTACTGGTACAGTTCAACTCAAGCTTTTCATTAACACCAATATGCACATTTTGCGGTGATTTTAGTTCAAGTGTGAATGAAGCTGAAATAGAAGTTAAGAAAAATTTAGCAACTGAATAAGCGTAGATATAAGTTGCAAATAGGATGTTATTCATAAAGGGTTAAATGGTCGGCCAAATGAGCATAGTCTTGAATTTTGTTGAAAGTGCGATGTTATTGCAGTTGCATCTGATACAGCAACTCCTCATGATGATTAAGTTGCTGATGCAGGTGTCATGCTACATTCAGCTCTTTCTAAGATTGACACCTTTGGGGAAGGCACTCAGTGTCCATCTTACAGAGATGTCCATCTTATAAAGAGTCAATTAAATATGAAGGGAAAAAAGAAAGAAAGGGATTAACTCTAGTTCTCCATCTTATAGAGATGTCCAGATGTTAGGAGAAAGTCGTCTGTATAATAGCCTGTTTTACTCTCAACCACAGGCTCTGATTGTTTAAAGTTTGTTAGACCCTGCAGCACTGGTAACAACTATCTGATTGATGATTTTATCCAGTGGATAAATGTTATCCAGCCTTTTGAACAACTGGAACTAGGTTCCTAAAACAATGCCTTTTTACATCTATTTTCACTAATGTGACAGCAGTTTGCACTGTTGTTTGTAACCTTATTGGGGTTTTGAATCTTTTTCTTTTCGTTTTGTAATGAAGCACCTACAGCTGTAGTAAATGCATGTCCAGCAAAAGAGAAAAAACCACAAAGAAGAAAACCAAAGAAGTGGGGAGTAGCAAATAAAACAAAATGTAAAAGGCAGGGGAACAGTGTCGCTTTTAAACAAAATGTGATGGTGTGTTTGTGGCTGGGTTTTTTTTTCAAAACAATATAAAATTAAACATACATAATTAATTGAACCTCCCAAAAGTGACCACCCAAAATGCAAAGACTGAGTGGTCGCTTACCGGGGGTCATGATTTTGAAGCTCCTGATTTAGAACGGGGTATCCATTTCAGAGGTGTTTTCCAGCACGGGGTATAATATTTCGAACGCACGAAAGCTCCAGTTTTTTAAGGAGCCATTTGAAATTATTCAAGGACAGATTGCTTTTGAAAATACGGTTCAATGGGTTAACAAGCAAACTGTTGTACTCTTTGCACCTTAGAGCGGAGTATAAAAAATTGGCCCATTTCTTGAACGGGGTATCAGTTTTAGGGCGAATTCTAGAACGGGGTATCAATTTTAGGGGAAATTTTTTTTAGAACGGGGTGCCAATTTGGAGTCCCGGGCGGCACATACCCACCCAAAAAATACCCAAGAGCCCCCCCCAGGCTAATCTGTAGGTTGTGCTCATTTCTAAAATTTACTGTTAATGCTTTTAGACAATGAGATGATGGATGGAGAGGACAATGTATATTAGAACCAGGGAGGGTTCCAACTCAGCCAAACTTGCAGGGCAAGCTCGTAGAAAAGGGGATAAAATGGCTACAGGGCTGCATAAACCACCACCCGAAAGAGCATTCCACATTCATGAACCTGCAAAGTCAATCCTCACATGATGTATAATACTGTAGCCTGAAGGTGCACTGAAGAACTTGGCCGTATAATAACTATTGATAGCCAATCACACCGAAGATTAGTAGTGAAGAGAAACATACAACATTTTTAATAAATAAAATGTTCGCAAGTATGAGGGGGTACAAGTGGTTTAAAGCTTATTTGTTGTCTCGTTTAATAAACGGGCGGTCAAGTTCAAGACTTTGGACTCTTTGTCAATAATTTGCGATCAACGGCACATTACAGTTCAATAATAACGATGTGCACGGCGTATAGTTAAAATAAAGTTTGCCTCTGGCGTTGCGCACAATACGAGGAAAGGTGATGAGAGCTTCAACAACTTAACTTGATCGACGTCAACCAAGCAACAGCCAAATCAAAACTGGAAGCTTTTTGTTCTTTACAGTCAAGGCTTGTCTTCCATAAATTACATGTAAAGCAACCTTTTCGCAAAATTCTATAAACTTATGTATTAGAAGATCAATTAGGCAGCAATAAGATAAAAATTTAAAGGAAGAAATAGAGATGTCGCAAGATTAATAATGAAATCTGCTCGCTTCCTCTTCCAGTTCCTCGTGCATGTAAGGTTAGAGCTAAAGTTCACTTCATAAGCAAAACTTCCTTACCTCCCTTCTTTGGCTTCGTCTCTTGACTGCTTACATAGTCAAACGCTTGAACAATTAACAACAAAAAGATACCTGCTAAAAAATGCATTAGCATAATTTGCTCACAATAGCTAAACCCAGAGACACTTTCATCATGAGTTGCTCACTAGAACGACGCCATGTATGCAAAGTAAGAACCAATCAGAACGAAAGAATTTCTGGGAAGGACTTCCGGTTTTCGCGGAAGCTTTTCAACTAGAAAATGTTTTGGATGAGTTTTCCAGCTCAAAAATCGTGCTTAAATTCGCTGAATCTGCTTGTTTTGTTGGTTTCCATTAATCTTATTTCAGGTATGTATTGCACAGATACATCAATATTTGTTAGATACACAGATACCTGCGATATTTCATCGATCATGACATCAACATCATGATCTTGTCAGTCAAGTCAAGCCGAACGTGATCAGATGAATCTGTGAAATCCCACACTACTATAATATCACTTTCAGCCAAAGGGTCAAGATCATGCGCTGTCTGAGGGCATTTTTGCGCCCATTTCGTTATACATTGTAAGCTTTTCAACTTAAGGTTAACATCTTAATACACTCAGCTGGTTTCGCTTTCTCTATTTGAGCGTATAAACATTCGCAAACTTTGCAATCGCCCGTTTGTATGAATGATAAAAGCTTTCATTTTATCTGAAGGTTCATATTGTGATTTCCTCGGCCTTAGGTACCAGGGCCACTGGGCACTGCTAGAACACAGCCCTGATGTCTGTGGGTGGTTACCAAAATAGTGAAAAGGAGCAAATAACTGAAAATGTTGTTCAGTAGCCCTCTTTGAAGAAAATAATAAATGAACATACATACATACATACATACATAAACTTTATTAAAGTGTCAAGGTATTTAGCTAAAAGCTAATTGTGGACACTATAAATAAATAAAATGAATATAATATAAGATTAAATCAAGTGTACGTAAAAATACTAAAAATATATCATTAAAATATCATTAATATATAAAAATAACTTTAAAATATAAAATTATTACAGACAAACAGCAGCAGTATACGTAAAAATATTAAAAATATATCATTAAAATATCATTAATGAATAAAAATAACATTAATACATAAAATTATTACAGACAAACGGCAGGACAAGCAGGGAACAAACAAAGACAAACAAATAGATAGACAAAAAACAAAACAGACAATCAGATAGACAGACAAACAAACAGACAATATAAGACAAACATATAAGCAGCAGTCAAACATAAATGCAAAATTCAGAAAGTTAAAAGTCTAGAAAATTTAAATTAGAAGAATTAAATAGAGGATAGGGGAGCACACTCCCAATACACCAGGCAGCCTGAGACAGCAGAAGCCACTATGTATACCCACCACTCTAAGATGAGCATGCACAGCAGCCACACGTACCGTCCAGCAAGCCAAGCACATTGAGAGCACGCACCCCTCTCCTGAATGCCTGAAGACTGGTCTTACTGCATAGTTCCTGGCTTATCTTGCCCCATATGTGTGGGCCTAAATATCTGATACTGTGCTTGCCATACTTAACAGTATTATCTCTTGGAACAGGAAAATCAGTTCGTAAGTTATAATGCTTATGCTGAAAAAATATATTACATACATGCTCTGGAGCTAGTGAATTTTCAACCTTATACATTAAAATTAGTATATCTTGTAACCGTCTGTTCTCAAGACTAGAGAGTCTTCCCTTCTCCAGGAGTTCCTCATACGTAGCATTCCTATCATTATATACAGCACGTAATGCCTGTTCTTGTACTCTTTCTAATTTTCTGGCATCAGATGCTTTGCAAAAATGCCACACTATGTGACAATATGTTAAGTTAGGTAAAATTGCCGATTTGTACAATTGTAACTTGGCTTCTCTGGGAATCATATTTGTAAGACGTACTAGAACACCAACTTTCTTACTTGCCTTTTTGCATATATCACTTATATGAGTACTAAAACTTAGTTTGCCTTTAGTTGACTAAACTACTTAGGGACTGGATCCAGGAGGGAAAGTTTGAAATTTGGTGGGTTAATTTACACATTTGCAGGGAGGGGTGATGGGTAATGTCTTACATGTAGGTTATTTGTTTTATGATCATGTCAGGTGTATGCATTCAAAAATTTTATCCCCTGCATTGTGAAAACACAATCACAAGCTTTTTATACTGTTCAAGAAAGATTTTGCATTCTGATTTTTGTTAAGTTTTTGTGCATAGGTACAATAAAGCTTAAATTTAAAACCAGTAAATTTATAAATTTTGATCTGAGTACTGCTGTAGCTAATGTTTTTTGTTTCTTGAACAAAGTAAACAGGCCTTAGATACATGTATGCCCATCATTATTTATGCATCCAGCTAAGAAGAAATTATATTGACATATCTACTATTTTTATATGTTTATAAATTTATTTTTTTCCCTTTCAGGAAATTTTACTATACCAATGCCTCAAAAACCTTCCGTGTTTGCTTTTGGTTTGCCACCTGGACTTGTTAATGTTTCATTGTTCACTATACCATTTCAAGGAACTGTACAATATGACTTGCTGTATGGTAGAACTTGCCAGTGGCCATCTGACGCTGGATGTTCTAACGATAAAAGAAATCTAAGCCCAGTTGCCAGCTGCCACCGAGTAGAAAAACAGAATAGCACACATATCAAGCGTTTTAGTTGTGTCATTTGCAACAGCACGGAGAAGTGTAGGACTATGGGTATTATACAAAATGACGATTTGTGTTTATACTTCAAGGTGAATGTGACAACCCCTATAGTTTCCTGCAGACACATCTGTACGCAGCGTTACTACCCTGACATATGTGAGTACTCCCGCTTGCTTGTTATGTATATTAGAGAGCTTTAGATTCAAAGATGAGGACAACTAATACAAGAACGCGAACGCTCGCGAAAGCGCCATGTTGAAACTTCCCGAAGAGAGGAGGAAATGGGGCTAGTCGTTTTTTCTCCCCTCCCCCTCCCCGCTTTCCTTCTTTCGCCCTCGCACCTACCGTGGTCCCTAATAAGGTCCCTACAAGGTCCCTACCGTAAGGGTTACTATTTCTACTCTCCCCAATCTTCCACTGTCATAAAATCAAAGATGGCGGCTACAACAATATTACGAACACGAACGAGGTTTCGCCCGCCCAAAATACGCGCTATACGCCTGCACTGCGGGCTAATTAGTCATCATCATTCAACTACGATTTTTTGCGAGAATGTTGTAATGGCGAAAACAAGTTATTAAATATTAGGAATTTTATCAATTTGGCAATCTGGAGAGGGCTTTATTTTAATTAGCTCCTTCAAAATGGAAATAAGCCTACTTTCGTGGTGAAAAAAAGTACATTGAAGCTTTCCAGGGTGTCTATTTTTAGAGAATAGGTGAGAAAGGACGATTATATCGTCCTCGTAGTCGTCCAACATTTTTTAAAATTTAAAGCTCTCCCGGGTAGGGTTTTTGCGCCTTTTTGGTGTGAAAACGGGTATAGTCTTGCCCAATTTGGTCTGGAATCGGGTTTGGTTTTCGAGGGAACTACGGGAGTGTATGAACGTATTTATCGTTTCAATTCCAAATGGTTGAGAAAGAACTAGAAATATACGAATTCTAAATGGATTTGAATAATCTTTTTTTTGTTTGCGCTCTAATCTAAGTCTGAAACTAAAAAAGAAGAAAAAAAATGGGCCTGTCGTACCCGCTATGGATTTCCCGTGGTTGACCATATAATAAATCCTTTATTAACCAAGCTTGTTTGGTCAACATTGCTGGTTATATTGAACTTGGTGAATATCCAGTCATCCTGACCTCACGCTTGGTCCATAACGCATTTATCTAGCTTATCTTGTTTAGCAGTTGCTGAGGTTTTGAAATTGCCTTACTCCCTAGTCCTCGTTCCTCCACCAAAGTCGGTACGACTTCTTGCAACAAACAAAAAGGAGCTGACTGTGCACTGGAAACGCCCACCTGAACTAAAGGATCAGAGAATCGATTATAAACTGTTGCTGAAACCGCAGGATCATCAATCAACACCCTGCATACAGGTACAGTACGTTAATAACTGATATTGATATAACGAAGAGCAACTTGTAACCAAATTTAGAAATAACTGGACGCATTCAAATTTCTTTGGGTTTTGGTTATTTTTCGATAAAGAGTAGGTAACGTTCCAAAACGTTTTTGTCTTATAGACGCTTTAAACAAACCTATTTAGCCTATCCACAGACAAAATGATATATTTTTTCAACTAATTTGCGATCTAGGTGCGCGAGAAACAAATAAGTCGGAAACGTCTGTAGATATCTTTGGGAAAAGAGAGATTTTTGAGTCACCTCCGCGTTCGCCACAGTATACATCACTTGTTTGATGAAGCATACACAAACTATTCAAAACCTAATTTCAAGACACAGTATTGAAAATGCGACTTTCAAGTTTCCAAGTCAGCGTAGCATAATCAGAATTCAAAAAAAAAAAAAAACTGCAATGTCTTTGAAAAATCTCGATGTCCGCCTTTTCATCACAAGCCATTGCGCTTTTAACCAGAATGCATGGCGCTTTTAACCCGCCAAAGTGCATTGGATTGCATTAGCTGCCATGTACCAATGTACGAGAGCAAAATTTATAGATTAGCAAAAATCGATAACAGTGGATAGTTATCGATAGTAATCGATAACAAGCAATAATCTTCAGGCTGCAGTTGTTTAAAAGCTGGATAGCGCTATCCACCAGGCCCCAGTTGTTCAAACGTTGGATAGCGCTATCCACCGGATAAACCACTATCCAGCGGATAGCGTAATTGATTTCCGTAATACTTATTGGCTGGATAGTGATTTATCTGGTGGATAGCGCTATCCAACGTTTGAACAACCGCGGCCAGATAAATTACTATCCAGTGGATAAGTATTGGGGAAACCAGTTGCGCTATCCAGCTTTTGAACAACTGGGGCCAGGTGTGTTAAGTTCAGATATTCTGAACTTGACAATGCTATTTGGTAAACGAAATCCACTGGACCGGCTCAAGCTTAAAGCATTTTATTTTTGAGTTCAGCGACTACTCCAAGCGTAGTCTTCGTCGCGTTCCTTTTTTGTTTCTTTGGTTTTAATAGATCTTTACATGTCCATTCAATCCTGCGCCATTCAATCCAGTATGATATATATTTTAGGCATTGAAAATCTCCAGATCGCTGCCATCTTTTGGCATAAGGGGTCGTACTTGGTTCGGCGAAAGCTGTTATGTAAATGTGTATCGCCAAACCTTTTTAGTATTTTATCAATTAAAACAACTGCATAATATCACGACTGAATGGTCAATAATACCGTACAGACAACATTGGCTAATATTTAGACTTGCCACAAGTCGACTTCACGAGTTTCTAAACAAGCGGAGCGATCTTTCTAGGCCCCAAAGCGGCCGAGCGAGCGACGAAGTCATATTAAGTCCGACGAAGACTTTTTTTGAAAGTCTAGTTAATGTTTTCTGATAAAAATCGATATTAGTCGATAATAATCGATAAAACAATCATAAGTCAATCATCAATCGAAGTCACGACTTTTTTCTTTATCGATTGATATCGGAAATCGATTTTCATCGATGATTGATATCGTTGACTATCGATTTTTATCGATTAGCGATTAACTACCCCTGGGACTAAAGCAATTTCGAGAACGTGACTCGTGAGTATTTTAGAACTTGCATATATATGTCCCTGAAATAGTCTAGTCAAAACGTCTCCTGCAAGCACTGTTATCTCCAAGGCCCGACGCTACGAAGGAAGAGAGACCATCGCGAGCAAACGTTCGCTTTTCCATCGAGCACAGAAGTCCACGTGACGCCTACGTCAAAACGTCAAGTTCAATGACATTACTTCCTCTTGTTTTGGAAGAAACATCAGGGACCTAAATTTCCAACGATTTGACGGCAACGAGAACGTCAAAATTACAAAAAAAACCCAAACAATATGTTTAATAAGCAAAACAACAACTTTGCACGTGCACGACAGTTTTTTCTGTACGGCTACTTCGTGAAAATGCCTAATTTCGCGTTTTAGGAAGAATGTAAACGAGCAACGGCCAAATTTTATTTCTTTCTCTGAGCATGGATATGGTCCTTTCGCCTACAACATTTGACAAAGTAAGTGGGTAGAAATAATCGCGATAAATACTGTAAGAGCGCAAATTTACAGCAGACTCGCATTACGGCAGCGGTTATAAGCGAGGTTTTAATTGGTCGAAGTTAATTTATTCGACCCTTGCGCTGGACTACGGGTCGATCAAAGAAGCAAACGGTTGCTCGCAGTGATATCTCTCCCTTCGTAGCGTGGCGCCCGGCGTGGAGAAACCACTGCTCGCAGGCAAAGCAAAACGTAGCTTAAATCTCCAAATGACAGAAGAAAAACCAGTTGATTATTTTAAAATTGTGGCCAACAGGGGCGTAGCCAGGAGTTTTCAAAGGGGGGGGGGGGGGGGGGGGGGGTCACAGAGGCTACTCACCAGATTGTCATGTCGACCTCCACGCCCATATTAACTAAAGACAAGAGCCGTTGACGAAAATACTTCACAAAAAAACAAATTTTAAAAAAGTGGACTTTTCAACAATGGCTTTTACGGCCAAGATATTGTCATGGCTTTTTCGCTACCTTAATATTGTAGGTTGTTTGCTCAAAAAAAAGGCCTACCAGGGAGGGGGGGTCACGGGCACCCCAGGACCCCCCCCCCCCCGTAGCTACGCCCCTGGCCAAGAAACTGAAACTGGACCTGCCCAGCGCCCTCTGAGTGGACGTTTCATAACCATATTTCTAATTCTCGCGTACTTTTGCTTTTAACAGAGTTTACCTTCACTTGAACATAACTACTCGTATACCTTTACTGGTCTGAAACCTTGGGCTAACTATTCCGTGACTATTTGTTGTGAAGTTTTTGGCGTGACGCCAGTTGTAAATGACTCATTGTGTACTTGTGGTGGTCCTAACTATATAAAGGGATGGCCAGTCTTTCAACGCACATTACCCGAAGGTAATATCGTTTAATCTACTAAATAAATACTGGTCTAAACGCACGTAGTTTCTCGCCAAATATATTGCGACTTGTGTAATGATTTTGCGATATGCCAGAGTTCAAATTGAATTCTGTTAAATTTATTGTATTGGTTGAAAGATTATAAAGAGATTTCACTCTCTTTAACTGAACGTTTTTAGGTTTAGTTTTCCAGTTGCGATAAGCACATCGATAACGAAGATCATGAGAGTTATTTTCAATTCCTCAAGTTCGTCCAAGCTAGTTTGAGAACTGAGGTAACAATAGCATCATGCCTTTCCTAGCGGTAGTTGAGGGCAAAAGGATTGAACAAAAGCAAAGCAGAGGATTAAAACTTCGGATCTCCCCTAAAGACTAGGAGGATTGAGGGCCCGGTTGCATAAAACCTACACTTAAGTGCCCACTTAAGTAGGTCACTTAAGAATCCGTTATGGGTACACATACGGGTGTTGCATGAAACGCAATTAGCACTCTCGTAAGTTACTGTTTTACGTGGTAACTTACGGGCTCACTTAAAGGCTCACGTAACTTTGATACAGTACTTTATTAATGACTGACTCTTCTTTTTTAAGCTAACCATCGGTGAGTGTAAAGAAATTTTTTAGTCGTTTCGAACACTTTTAAGCCTCTCAAAAAAATGAAATTTGCATGCAATCGTTATTTTTCTTCAATGTCTACTGAAAATGATAATTCTTCTTCTTTTTTCACAACGTCGGCTTAAATTGTACATCAGAAAACGCTTTAGAACAAATTACGTGAAGAAAAATTACTTTTTTTCACTTCTCAGTAAAAGATCTTGTTAACTTTAGTAAAAACAGTAACGATACGGGACCTACATAGGTCCCGTAAATTTACGAGCTATTTTTCCCGTAAAAAAAGTTTTATGCAACACCCGCAATTTCTGTTGCATAACCGACATTTAAGTGAACACTTACGAAAATCGTAAGTGCAACCACTTACTGAATTCCCTAAGTGGACCACTTAAGTGACTTAATGCAACTCACTTAAGTTACGAGTGCACGTACGTATACCCGTAGTTGTTACGGGTGTTTTATGCAACCGGGCCGAGGACTATAATTTAAAATCGAAGCTCTAGGAATCGATAACACTCTAGTGAATGTTCCCGCATTATACAGACAATTGCTAAAATCATCCCCTCAACTTCATGATGTTCAGTTTTCACACAAGAAAGGCCCAATTAATTTAAACTTAGTAGTCCAGTGCAGCCATTCCCTTTCTAACCAGTGGAGAAACGTATTTAATAAACACCTAGGATGGCAAGAGATGGGCGCTAATAAAGCAAAAATGGTGACCTTCAGTTATGGTCACTCAGCTTCGTCTAGAGGAGGATGTTCAGGATTAATGTAAGTGCGATTTACGAATTTGCCTTCCACACCGTGAACCAAGTGCACCACCCTTGGTGGTCTTCAACCACCATTGGTGGTCTTCAAATACCGAGGTGCTTTCGCAATTCAGTTCTCTGAAAAGAACCTTGCCTCACAAGAAATTTATTGGGCATCCTTCTACGCTTTGGTGAAGATTTTTTTGGATTCGTACGGGAGGATACGGATCCTCCTACCAGAAAGGGACACTCAAGTTCATCGCTTTCTCTAACGTAATTTCTTGTAGATTCCGAGACCGCCTACTATACAAGGCCTGTCTCGAGTAACCTATGGTGACAAACCGTGATCCGACACGGCCGGCTACGTAATCATTCCCATCGCTAAGGAACTGAGATGCGGAAGAGTACCCGGATGCGACAGAACTCTAACTGACGTTCAGCTAACTAAATGAATTACGTCATTCATTGTTTGACCTCCTATAAGGCAGTCAATCGGATGACAACCCTCCATCAAGCTCTTCCAAAGGGGAGTTTTCAAATAGAGGAATGGTAGTGATCGTCTAAATAAGTTCAAGTAAAGGAAAATAGATGCCGGTAAGGTAATCGAACCTCCTCATGCTAAGACAAAGTCAGGCAACGCCAACGCAGCGTTCATGAGGTTACCACACAAGTAGACCATTAACGAAGTATTCAAAGTAAAACCCGAAGATTGCAGCTTTTAAATGTGAAAGGCGTGATGCGATTGTAACCCTTACCGCATACTAATTTCTCCGTTGAAAGAAAAAATTCTCGAATAAGGTCATCGTCACTAACCATCCCCATCATCACCACTGTTGTAGTTACCGCCCCGCCACTAACTCTGCCATCATCATTGTCATCGTTACTGGTGTCCTCGTCGTCGTCGTCGTCGTTGTCGTAATCACCTTCCTTCGTCACCATGATCACCCCTTACCTAAGCCACGATCATCGTCATAAACAAAGTTATTTCTTTTGCCATTTCAATCTTTTCGTCAACACACATTGGCTATCATGCACTTTGTTTCATCCTCCCTCCGCCCACACTTTTCCACTAGAATTGTTTTCAATTTTCTTTCGGACTAACCGCAAAATGCAATCGCCCCTTGAGAATTATACATGTATGTAATATTTCGGGGTCAAACGTAGTGGATTGTGGTGAATCTGCAAGTGGTAGATGAGTTTATGGGACGGTCTTGAACTTAACATAACGTTTAACCAACCACGCATATTTATCTCCTCTTTATTTTCTCACCCGGCTACTGACAGCTCCTTCAAAACAGCCTCTGCTACAGCCGTGTGAGGCTTCGTGTGGAGACAGATACTTCAGTGCCGTTCTAAAGTGGAAGGTATATAATTCAGCTAATTAAACGTATACCTCAAATGAATGAGAAACAAGTTACATTGATTGTAAAAAATATATGTATTGAAAAATTGTCCACAATTTAAATTGTCTCCCGAGAAAGTTTGAGTTAGAATTCAGGAAATCCGCAAAAAATGCTGAAAGACTAAATAGTCCCATCTAAAAGTTCTGCCAGTCAAGAGTGGTTGTCATTCGAAAGGGAGGAGGATCTGGTCCACAGGCTTCGGGCAAAAGTCAGAATCAGTTAGCAGACTAAGCATAATGGGTTTAAGTACCATGCGGTATGTAATACTACTGCGGGGAAGTTTTATTGAAATGGTCACATCTTGGAGTTCGCCCGGACACAAAGCCGTAGATTATTTATTCTGGAGAAATAGGATCAATTGTCTCGAACGTTATTTTGTAGGCTAGTGAAGAGCATGAGTGGAATGGAATTCCAACCAAGTCTGTTATCAAACTATGGAGTGATTCACAAGATCAGGATGAAAATCAGTTTGGTGCTCCTGTTATTTCATTTTCTGTTCCCCTGGCAGCGGATTTTAATGGTTCGTTGGTGACATACACTGTACACAACCTCAGTATTCATTCAAGTTACCTCGCCACGGTGCAGTATTGTACGCAGGCAGGATGTGGTCCTAACGCAACCAGGAATTTGAGCTGTGAAAAATGTGAATTGTTAAGTGAACCAGGTAGCTGATACATTAGGGAGCTTAAGCAAGAACGACGGCGACAATTACGAAAACTTCACCTGATTCAGTAAAAACTGTATTCGCGCTGGGTCAAACTTTATCGCGCTTATTTCATCCCGTTCAATTTGTCTAATGTTAGCAAATTTTTCTGGAGTTGAATTCTTAAAGAGTGTATCAAAGTTCAAGGAAAAAAAGAAAGTCGTTTTCTTACGTTTACGTCCTTCGCAAAACGTGAAATTAGGCACTTTCACGTTGTCGTCGTGTAGCGATGGTAAGGAAATGTATAAAAAAGCGCGATGCACGTGCAACGTTGTTGTTTTGCCAGACTAAACATACTGCTTTTTTAACCGTTCTCGTTCCCGTCGTCGTCGTCGTTGTTAAAGCTCCCTAAAAATATTTCAAGACGAATTACAGTGCTTTATTGTTCTTTTTGTTATGTCTATTGTACCCATCAAATATGGCAACCATAGGAAAAAGTCCATGAAAGTTAACATTAACATAATTCTCTACTAAAAAAGAGGTAATTTTGCAATAATCTTCTGTCCATTATAAGTAGTTTCAAAAGTATGTCCGCCGTAACTTGGCCAAGAGGTTGGAACTGAAAGGAGACACTTTAAGCATAATGAATTTTCAAAGGTAATAATCAAAACTATAACAGATTATCATGTTTTCTGGTTCATGTAAAATGTTTCAAGTGAAACCTCACTGGAAAGACGGTCCACTGTAATCTGAGAAAATAGTTATAAGGTAACAACTTAAAATTTTGATCTCTCTGAAAATAAATAGTTGAATAATGCAATTTCTATCACAAACGAGAGAATCGCCAAATTTTGTATTGAAAAATGTCCTCTTGCGTGGCATTCCAGTATAACCAAGATATACGTCACTCGAAAGGGAAAGTTGCCTCCTGTTCGTCGCAGTCCAATAAAGAAAAGATATTATAACTGAATCTTCTCCAGTACGTAGTAGTAAAGTTACTTGCTAGTATTTGTTAAAAAACAACAGCAAAGTAACTGAGTGTGTAACATTTGTACGTGTGTTCGAAATTGTGAAGGTGAAAAATAATTTGATACGATAAAGTGTGATTCATAGCGACCACGTTCACGTTATCCGTAATATTTGCCTTGAGCTGTGCTGCATGCTTTTTTTGACAGTGCGTAAAATCTAATAGAATACCTCGAAGGGATCACTGTTTGTTTCTTTGTTTGTTTTTTGCCTCAAAAGCACTCATATTAGTATATTTGATTTTCCTTTTTAACAGACGGTCTTTGTCGACCCAGTGTCTTTTTATCCATGTTGTTATTATATCAAGGTTGTACTCAGAGACACAATGTAGGGAACTATAAATCTCTGAGTAGGCCAAGGGCAAAACTAAGTCGCCGTTGGCCACAAGACAGAAGGGAACTTATAAGCACCAGACGCAGAACTGGATCGGGGACTCGGTTTGCGAGACAAATGCAAATCATCAAGCAAAACAACGTGAAACCATCACGAACGCCGACAGAATAATTCAGTTGAAAATGTCTATCAAAGATTTGCGTCAAGTTTCGTTTCTTTCTTACGAAGAAAACATGATTTCAGACGAAGAAGTCCTACTTTTGTGTGACGAATACTCTTCGAAGAACCCAGAATTTGAACCTCTGGTTTCAACCGAAGAACTCGCGTTTTGAAGTTCCGTGACCGCAGCTCAAGAACGTCTTGACATGCGCAATGGCTGTCATGCTGCAAAAATACTTCTGGTTGGCGTCCGCGGTACCAAGAACGTCTGGTGCTTAAGTTCCCTAATAGGAAGCTATAGCAACGACGACGGCGACGGCATCTAGAACGTCAAAAAAGCAATAGGTTTGATTAGGAAAATAACAACTTTGCACGTGCATCACGCTTTTTGTACATTTTTTGGCTTGAAAATCCCTATTTTCACGTTTTATGGAGGACGTAAACAAGCGACAAAAAAAATTTCTTTTTCTTTCAAAACTTGAATGTGGTCCCTAAGAAATCAACTCCAGGGAAATTCGCCTACATTTGACATTTTCAGCGAATTGGAATAAGCGCGAAAAAAGTTGAAAAAAACGCAAATTTATTTCAAAGTGGCGTTTTCGCTGCCGTCGCCGTCGTCGATTCTAGGGCGCATTCCTGTGATATTTTACTACTTACACTGTTGTTTTTTAAAAATAATTCACATCCTTTTTTTTTAAATAAATGACCGTTTTTGTAGGCACACCAGACCATCAGGTGCCATCTGGGAGTCCGGAGTCCCATCAGACGATGATTGTAAGCGTGGTTTCTGTGGCATCAGTGCTTGTTACTGCTGTTGCTGTGTGGTGGTGTTATAGAGAAAGGAAAAAGAGGTCTCAACAGCAAGAAAACATCGTTCCTCTAGAAGAACAGATAGGAGATGTGGTATGTCTACCTTTAGCTTGAGTTAGTTATTGTTACAAGATCTCTAATGCTTTAACAAGTTAGTGTTATTCGTTTTCTAACAATTGCAAAGAGAATTATAAACTAACACCAATCTCACTTTTAAAGTGTTAATCCGTTTCGTATTCTCTATCCTTGGTCAACACAACCGAAAATCGTTTACAAAACTGAAATATATTTTTTTACTGTTGCCCTTGTTGGTAATGTTTATTTATTGATGTGGGTTTTTCAAACGACGCCTCGTTCTCGTTCAAAGCAAACCGAGAACGATACTGCCGCCATACTGACCAGCCTCAGCAACATCGGAATATTTCCGATCGTGTACGGGAGCCCTCGATCAAGTTCGAAAATCTCCTTGTTAGTCCTTACATAAAAACCGACGTGGCAGCCATGTCATGGGGCACTTTACCTATTCACTTTTATTGTCGATTTACTTTTCAGACACCTCGAATATACGAACCGCCGCTATCCTTCACGTTCGACAGCGGCGTTTACCGTCAAATACCAGATACGCAATCCCTCCTAACTGACAAACAAGCAGCGGAGATGGTCTAGACAAATGGTCTTACATTTTTGTTCTATTTTTGGTTGTGGGTATGGCGATAATACCTTGCTTAGGTGGCGGTTTTGTTGAGTTCGAACACACTACGCGACATATCGCTGCAATTCGTCGGGGCGACAAGTCAGTCCTTTTGTACAGCTTTGGCTGCGAGTTGCGCGACACGTTGCAGCGACAAATCGCCTCGTGTATACTGGAGAATGTCTGTTAATGTAATTTGATTTTGAGCGACTTGTTACCGCGACAAAAAAAATTCTGTTATGGAGACAGATTTTCACAAAAATCTCCAGTACACTCGAAATTATTTGCCACTGCGACGGAATGCTGCAACTTGTCGCTTAGTGTATTCCGAACTTTCAAAGCGGCTTGGGCTAGCGCGAGAGGTTACTGCTCGCTTCACGCCCTCCTCCGTTGCTTCTCTCTTACAAAGCCATCTAGCTGCTCAGGCTATTGATGTAACGAATAGTTTCTTTTTCATGTCGCTGTCCACGGGCCACTGTTACAGATCCCTAAATTGTTTGCCCAAACACAATTTCAAGGGGCTGTGTCACGACAGTCGAGTTCCCTTTGGGAGGATTCACTCACAGCATTGGCGAGGAGACTTCTTCTTTGTTTGTTGGCATTTGCATTATTCCTATATAATCTCCTAATCTTTTTCCAAAACCAAATTCCTTCAATTGGCAAATAGCATTTGCTGCAAATGAATCCACCCTTTGTTTCGTTTGTCAATTATGGGTCCTTATTAAACAATCTTGTGGAGGCGTGTGTCGCCGAGCGATTAACGCCTCCAACTCCGGATCTGGTTGGAGGTCCGGGGTTCAAGCCTCGCCCGCCGCGTTGTTTCCTTAGGCAAGGAACTTTACTATATAAATGGTGTATAAATGAGTAGCGCTAATTACTGATGGGGTATATCCCCTGCGATGGACTAGCATCCCGTCCAGAGGGGAGTAGCAATACTCCTAGGCATTCTTCATGCTAAAGAAACCGGGATAAGCTCCAGCCGTTTGGGCGTTTGGCTAGTGTATACAGTCTTAGTAGCAGCAGGCAGAATTATTTTTCCAGGACGACCTTAACAGAATGTTGGGAGAAAACTTGACCCAAGACCCCGCTTAGGTTTATTACAAAGTTAGATAAAAAGGCTCTGTGTATTTCGTAACTTTAGAAGTCATGACTTGCCGGCGTACTGTGCCGAGCATACATTGCGCAGGATAAATTTACCATTCCGCTGGATAAAAGGAAGTTATTTATGCATGAGATATTTAATAACTGCTTGCATATTTTGCAGTAAATATGTTTCCATTGAAGTATTTATGTACATACCTATTTTTTTCAGTCGTTGCCTTTAGGTAGTATTTTCATGGTAAGATTTTTGGAAAATATTCTGATACAAAATTAACATTTTTAAACTAAATTTCATTTTAAGTGGTTTTGAAATCCAGCATGTTATTCTTAAAAAGGATCATATTTTTTTTTATCCATGTCGCATGTTTGTGTGAGTAATTTTCATGTAGCCTTTACGTGCTTACAACCTCGCACTTAGATTTGCACGTGTTATTTATGGTTTCTCTACGCTTATTTATGAAGGATTTTTGCTGTCAACATTTTGAAAACTCAAGTGTGTAAAGTTAGGATTGCACCCCCTTTTCTACTTGACAAGTTGTTTAAAATTGTGTACATAATGTTGAATATATGGGTTACACAATTTATAATACAGAACCAATCCGTAAAAGATTTCAACGGTTACTTTCACTCTGAATCTGTTTCCACTTTTAAGCAACGTTTGAAAACTTTTCTTTTGTTTTTAGAAATAATTATTTAACCCAGTTCATTAAGATTTGATTCATCATTGTAAGGGCCTTTTAGTTGTAGTTGCTTTATATGTTTTACTGTTAGTCTACCGTAAGTAGGATATTTTAAGATATATTCCAAGTTTTATTGACGGTTATGCTGTTAGCTTTCCTTATTTTTAATAAAAAATGCCAAACGAAACCTAACGCCAAGTCCACATATATCCGTTTCCTTTTCGCCAGTGCAATAAACCTCTGGATTGGTGAAGGATCAGTTGAAAACATGTAAATGGTTATAAAATGTCCAAAACGATGTTACAGTCTGTTGAAAAATAATTATCTCTAAAGGAAATTCTTCTCTTTTTGCCGCCAGCTAGTCTGAACCGTGATGGAAAGCTAACTTGATCACCAGGCAATTCATAGGCGTCATGGGTGGTATCGGGAATTAATTGTAAGCGTCGACGTTATCGAAAACATATTTAATTTGCTTTTCGCTCTGCTTTGTAAAGAACACCAGGTTACTGGCAGGAAGTTTTAGAAATGTTGGAATTTGATCGGATATATCTGGACTGGCGGTAGATCGGCAAAGGAATATGTGATGTAGACGCGGCCAATGTCTTTCCCTAGCCCGCTTCTTTCTGGTTCAGTACCAAGAACTCGACTCGATTCATCGGTCGAGAGAAGAAAATGGGACTGGGCCGAAAGGGTGAGGGTATTTAAGCATAGAATCAACTAGGTGTGAAGTATTTTGATAAGCAGCAGACTGGTGTATTTTTCTAAAAAAATGCTTGTGGGTGCGAAAATGCATTTTGGGGCAGGGCCCAAACGATGAGTGTATTACAATATAGATTCAATTTGGTATAACATGGTATACTTTCCAGATGAGTGGCAGAGTATGTTATTTTTCTTAAAAAAAATGCCCTATGTACGAGAATGGGCGGGACCCAAACGACTGGGAAATTACAACATACATTTAATCAGCTATAAAAAGTGTGTTAAATTCTAGGCTTATTAAAATGAAAATCTTGAAATTAGTTCGGAATTAAATAAATGATTTTAGGTGTACACAAACGTTTCATTCGTTTTGCAATCCAACTGAAACCTGGTTATGCAGGGGAACAGGGCTATAGAGAAGCAGACAGAAATATTCGAAGTATATTGAACCTGGTGTTACCATTAGTCAAACCCGGTTTACGCTATACACTTAAACCTGGGACGCCGCAACCTCGACGCAGCAATTTGGTTTACCTGGGTTTTTTGTAAAGTTGAGGCATACAGTCGAACCCCGCTATTTCGAAGTCCCAAGGGAGATGGAAAAAAGTTCGAAATAGCGGGATTTCGACATAACCGAGGAAGAGTAAAATTCGTAACAATGAATCATTTTTTAATAAATACAGTACAGTATGAAGAAAGACACTGATTAAATAAAAATACAATGTCGAATGATCAGAATAGAGACAGCAGAGTTCATACATGAGTATTTCAGCCGGAAGAACAGTTCACTAACAGTGCGTCTTGTTTTGTAATTGAATAACACAGCTGGAATTTCTTAGCAGGGCGCTGCAGGTGAGTGAAGGATTGTTAAGTCATTAATTAAGCAACACGAGCTCAAATACAATGCAATACGTTTCCAGCTGTCCTCGTATGTACGTACTCTGTTTTTGACAAGTTCGAAATAACGTGGTTGTTTTTAGGTGTAGAGAAAGAACGATGAGTTCGAAATAGCGGGGAATTCGAAATAACCGAGTTTGAAATAGCTGATAGTAAATGACTGGAAACATAAGGGTAAATCCAAGGGAATTCGATCTTCCTTCGGAATAGTGGGGACTTCGAATTAACCGAGTTCGAAATAGCGTGGTTCGACTGTAGTTGAAAAGCATTTCCAAAGCTTGGTGAACCAGAGTCGGTTTTTCAAAGAAGGATTGGTTCCGGGCAGGATAAGCAATAACGTTTAATTTTATATTTGCATGGAGACACCTTTAGACTCGTTTTGCCAAAGATTTGCGTTTTAAAGAACGGTGCGTTTTCTTTTTTCAGAAGAAAGTAGTCTAGTATGAATGTTTTACTCCTTTTTTATGGTGGAATATGTTAAAGACAATGACGTCATGACTTGGCATCTCAGTAAAATCTGTTAGAATTGGCTTGTTATACAAATATTTCCTTGGGGAGTTTATGCTTGGCATCCAAACAAATTGTTTTGCAAAACCCAGGTAACCAATGAACGCCTTTGTTATTTCTTTCATCCAATGAAAAATCAAGACGTGACCTATTTACAAATAAATTTAAATCTGTCAAACCTCCTTATTGGAAGAGTTTAACATGATTAGAATTTCATGACGACATTGGTGTTGGTTTATGCTTCCTCAAATTAATGAAGTCACAGACCACCTCGAAAAAGAAACAAAATAACCTTACAATACATGTACTACTTTGGTAACATGTTAAGAATCTACAAAAAGGCGACCTAAAAGTTTTTGGTTCTTGTTTGTCAGTTTAAAAATCGGCAGTTTTGACCTGGCGTTTTTTCGAGACCGGCGTTCAATCGGCGTCCGGCGTTTAATCGAGGAATTACGGAATATATTCACTCTTTACACTGAATTCGCTTGATCCGTCCTCTTTGGTGATTTGAAAATGCTTCAGCTGACATGACGGAAGTACTGAAGTATCATTCTCAACTGCCAGATAATTGAGAGCCGAACGTATAGAAATTCATGCATCGTGGGGTATTTATATACCGATTATAAACAACTTGTCTTTGGATCCCTAAATTTTTCTCTTTCCACCATATATTTTTCCTCGAAAGTCAGCATCATATACTGGACAGTACATTTTTTTATTGGAATATGGATCGGAAAACCTTGAAGTTTTTTGAAATACTTCATATTGTTTAAGAGGTGTTTTAAATGCCTTGAAACACTGTGTCTCGTGTTTGATATATCATATCCTCAAATAATCCATAAACACAACAAAAAAAGATGGAAAGGGACCTGGACTGTCGGATATTGTTGCCTCTGTGTTACCGGTTTGGGAACAATCAAGCCCATGTCGGTTTAGCTCCTGCCGACAAAATTTGGAATTTTATGCCAGGGCATCATTTTTAATTGGGGAACAGGCAAGCCTGAGAGGGAGTTCTTTTGTTCGGGACTTTTCGAAACTTGCTGGCAGGCTTCGTGTGAATTAACCTACCGAAATGAACGCCTACTCAACCAAATTCTAATTTTGGAGGGTTTTGCCCAACTCAAACCTTATCTCTTGGCCTCTTTCCTTTTTTTCTTTGACTGGTTCGTTACACTTGTTAGCACATGTTAGGCCGAAGATCTTTCTCCTGGATCCGTTCATTATTGGTTTGATTGCTTGTTGAAAAAGCTTATTGCATCATACGTGTTTCAGTACGAAAGGGTTTCTAATTCTGCAATGTGATCTCGGTAAAGGCCTCATAAATATGGTATTGACTTTCAATACATTTTCCGGCATCGTTGACAGCTGCTACAGTCAACGTATACTCTGCAAGCAATCAAAAGCTATAATTTTTCGCAGAAATTTTTAAGTAATGAAATAACTGTACTCTGCAAACTGTTTTTCTTTCCGCATTGTCAAGCTAAACAATGAATTTTCGCATAAAACTTAAGACGAAACATCCCGTGCATTATCACTATAAGAGCCAAAACGTTTGAAAGTTGGCAGTAGCCGGCAGTCTTCATTTGCATGTTAGAATTTAAGAAATAGTGATGAATAATTATATACCTCTTATTTTTTCATTTGTTTTTGTGGAAAAATTAGAGAGAAGAAGAAGTGCCTTTATTTACCATACATTCATATGTACACACGTAACCTATTACATTACTACAAGGCAGGAGATCAATCAAGCTCTGTAAGAGCTTTTAGACAATCTCCGCTTTATTCTAAGTAGATGTAAGGAATTCACTTGTACCGTTAACTTTCGTGTTCAATTACCAACCTCATATCAAATCTTGAGTATATGTGGGCATCAAATTTATCCTTATTGTGGGTTTTTGTAAACATTATCAGTATTCAAGTGTTCGTATTGTTCATTTTGTCAACATTATCAATTATTCATTTGCGAGGTGCCCCTGAGAGGTATAAAAGACATAAAACAAATAGCGTTTCAGGGGATAAATTAAATACAAAAACTTTTGTTTACAAATCCGATATTGACTTCAGCAGAGAATTATTCAGACTGTTTTGAATGAAGACCCAGGGTCAATTTTGGCGCATTTGAATATATTTATATAGATATTTGCGCCTTATAAGTTTTTGAAATTAATAATTAATTAATTTAAAAATAGTACTTAATATTTGATGGTTCTGAAAAGACAAAGCGGGTACTTTAAAATTCGTTCAGTTTAGTAAGCTCGCAAATTTTAACTAGATAAACTTAAATCAAAGAAAAACAGAATTAATTATTTATACGAACTGTAAAACTAATCATGTTAGATTTAGAACTCTTTCAGAGGCAGCCTGAAGTTGTCTGAAACTTGTTCTCTTTCTGTAAAATCACAGTATTAAGAAGCTGAAAGACAACTTAGTGAGACAGGAATCAACCAAGAGTCAAAAGAGACCACCAAAAAACCGAAATATTATGTCTAAAAATAAGCAAGACCCTGAAAACGAAGGCTTCAAAAGTGACTTTTCAACAACAGAAGATTCAAGAAACCAACATGAAGAAACACAGCAACATGAATATTCCGCTGAGGGATTTCAGTCTTTCGCCCAAGATACGACTTTACACGGTGCAAGATTTTTGTTCGTCAGCAACGTTTCCAGACGTGTAGTTTGGAATATAGCTATGGTCTCGTGTTTTTCCTTCTGTGCTTATCAAGTGTTTCCATCTGTGAGAGCTTTTTATAGCTACCCATTCCACACGACGGTAAAAAGAGAGACAGCCTCTCAGGATGGCCGAGAGCCCCCCTTTCCTGCCGTGACGCTGTGTAACCTTGCAAACACAAGAAGAATTCGACAGCTGTACAGCCCTGTCTTCCATGTAACCCCTAACGAAGAGCAGCTCAAACAGAGCATTGAGGATTTGTCCCATTTGTTGGCAAGGTCACCAAAAGTGTTAACGAAAGAATTTAAAGAAAGGAATCCCGAATTTTTTCACCGACCCAATTCCCCCGAAGAAGTCAAAGAGGAGATGGAACTGTACGCGCTCTTCAGTCATCAGATTGAAGAGATGCTGCTACCACGAGGCTCGACCTTTGAATCGTGCTCTTTAAATGGAGAGGCGTGTGGCCCGAAGAATTTTAGCAAGAAAGCGAGCATTTCTTATGGCCAGTGCTACACGTTTAATTCGGGAAAAAACGGTCATCCACTTCTAAATGTCACACTAGCAGGCAAGGACAGTGGCCTAAAGCTTCGACTAAATATAGAAAGAGAAAGTTACCTCAAAAATCCTGTAGCGTCAGTGGGGCTCACACTACTGATACACGATCAAAAAGCTTTTCCCTTTATGGAAGGGTATGGAGTTATTATTCAACCAGGAATGTCAACCGTCTGCGCAATTAAGAGGAGAAAGGTTAGCTTTATACTTGGAATTATTCGTTGATATTCGACCAAGTCTCATTTTGTTACATGTTTGTTATTCCTCCTATTTCATCTCTGGGCTCGTTTCCCTCTGTTTCCTTTTATTTCTAGTACTCGCCCTTTTCCGGAGCTCTGCGAGGTTCTGCGAGAGACACGTATTTTTAGTATTATCTTTAGGTTTTCACGATTTTTAGTTCAAAGTAAGTGTTCTTAACAAATACGAAACAACAGCAGCTGTATGTCAAACAAACTCCTTCTCCCAAGGGTTTCGTCTTTGCCATAAATGTCTCAAGAACAAGGATTTCTTAAAAATTGTTAAATTTGCGATTAATATTCGCGCGCCGTGGAAAATTACAGATTAAATGGTTTGTGTCCATGCTGTAGTATAACGCCAATTTTCATACTTTTACGGCTTTTTCAGTTTTCCAGATTTAACTGTATATAATTGTTAACTTACGTTCGTGTTATCCTTCCGTACAAAGCTTTGAAATTTCGATTTTTTCACGGCGCTGTTGGAATATTAAATAATTTTAAAACTTTTATTATTGCTTCTGTTGTTCTTAGTATTAATAACAAAAACTTCAGTTGCTTTTTGAAAACATAGCAACCGGTTTGATTAATTTTTAAGAATTAGAGACCTTCGGCAAATAGTGGTACTTGATTGGTCTTCAAATCAATCAATCAATCAATCATTTAATTTGTGTCATAGAGTAGGCTAGGGTTCCCCCGGAGCCTCACCTATAAAAGGCCTAACAAGTTAATACTAATAATTTAAAAATTTAAAAAAGAAATGTAAGAAGTACTCAGGTAACACCCTCCCGCAACCCACATATTGAAACTGTAGCTCTGCCTTTTGCTGTATTTGAGCGGTATTTGTTTATTTTGTACAGCCAGCAAGACCGCGTTAATTGCTTGCTGGCATTAATCCCTCGCATTTCAATAGTCTGTACGTAAACCCTGAGAAGCACAGAAAAACAACCTAGAGCTCTTTTAGTACCATGGTTTTTATGGTGAAACTAAGGGCTTTTCTATTTTTGTAGATAAGTAACTTAAAGTGGCCATATGCAACAAACTGCACAGATCAAACCAATGGCGATACTGACCCCTTTTATAGCTATACTAAACAAGCTTGTCTGAGAAAATGTCGCGACGATTACACTACCAAGAAATGTGGCTGCACGCCTCCTGAAGTTAACGGTAATTTATTTAAGTATACTATGGTTCTTTATACCTTGATTTTGTTTTTTGATTTCCCATTTCGGACCATGTGACGTTACCCCAAAGAACTGTCTCTTTCGCACGTCATCCTGTCCACGTGTATAATATATAATTATATATATATATATATAATTTATATATAGTTTATGAAAAAAGAAAACAAAAGGTAAATTCCCTTGAAAACACTTGATTCGTACACAAACCGAAAAGGTCCATTGATTCCTGAAAACAAACATATCGTAAGTTAGCTTTTGCTAATAGACGATTTTCGCTACTTGGAATATACGTTGATCTTTGTTTCAAATGGATCTCTTCATTTTCCTAGTCAAACTAAGCTTTAAACGTTCGGTTGGTTATATAAACTGATATAAAGGAATGTTAAGTCTCTAACCTTTTGTCGCGCACATAAACTTTGATGCGCAAGTTATACAAGTATAGTAAGTGGTAAAAAATCTCTCGACTGTTGTAACAAATTTGCTATACGTTTTGATAGCGCTGAAGAGCTGGAACATAGATCTCAACTAGATATACGTCAGCTTTTCTTTGAATCTCTCAGTTTTTTTGTTGTACAGCTAGTGGCCCGATTTGTGCAGTGAATGACTCGATGCTGTGTCTTTTTCCATTCCAAGGTTAGTAAATCAAATGATTTTTACATATTCGATGTGAGAGTTGAAAATAAAATTGATCTACGGATAGAAAGGCAAAAATGAGAAACGTGTTGGGACTGGCAGGCACATATAGGATCATTAGGGAGAGAATCGTTCGTGTTCACTGGATAATGCATTTATATTTTTATTTCAAATCAATTTATCTTGTCACGGGCAGTATCGTGATTTTGAAGCTGATGGATTGTACTTCCCCTTGTAGGTTCCATTTGTTGTATATAGGGCAGTTGGGTTCGGGTTAACTTCGTGTCACTCTTTTTTTGTTATGGTACTTTGGCTATCTTCCAAAGTATTAAAGGGATAACGAAAGGATAGCGACAAGGGTATACTACAAGCTACAATAGCCGGTCTTTATTTAAGTTGTCTGCTGGGCATTTTCCTTCACCGTCTTTTAATTGTGCTATTGGCAGTGCTCTGGGCGTTTTTGTCCCTCTTTACAGCAGTTAGAGGCATGAAGATCGCGGTCTTCTATACCTGTTCTCTTACGGTTTCCTGAAGGCAATAATGTTAACTTTCTCAGAGGCCTTGAAACAGATGGTAAGACACCGTTGTCTTTTCAGGCAAGCGTAATACCAACTGACTGAGTATGCGATTCCCGTACCAAGGAATAAGCAGGATGATGATTATTGCTGCAACAACGCGTACGCTTCACCAGTAGAATAAAATTAAAACTAAATCTCTCATATAGGTCTAAACTTAGCTCACATTATCGATTCGTGGGTGCAAAATTAATCACTTGGGGAATTATGCTCCGCAATGATAGGAAGAGCCGAAATCGGAGGTTCAAAAAGCAGCCCCTGCATGTTACGAAAAATTCTAACCTGACGGTGTTTTTGGGCTCCGATCCACCGTTTCTAAGGTGGCAGATGAGCCCAGTACTTGAAACTCGCTTCCTTCTTTCTTCTCAAAGATAAATGAAAACGATTAATAGACACTGTTAGGTTTGAGAAATAAAATGAAAAGGAGCGATGGTTACTAGAGCGTGAAAGTCACGGCTTCTGAGGCTATACAAGATAACCCTGTTTATGAATCAAATGACCAGAATATTTCCATCTTATATATTTTTTGTGGAAGGACGTTTTGATCATTTTGCCATATATTCTGTAGAGGCGTTTGGCAAGTCTAAAGATAAAAAGGTGTGCGAAAAGAACTGCCCTGAAGCATGTAAACAAGTTGAGTACGAGGTGTCTTTGTCATATGGTGGACTACAGAGAGAAGCTCTGATTGAGCATCTGATGGAATTCCTTAATGAAGCCGACAGCTCATCAGTTGGTCGAGGTATTTACGCGCCTTTGTTGAACATGACCAACCATGAGAGGGAAGAATTTATAAAGTAAGTACTTCTTATCGAAATACAGTCTAATTGTTTTGACAACCTCCGACAATTCATGCGTTTCACTACCCGACACAATTAGTCAGCCTTTCCACTATCCATGTATTTCAAGACCATCTGCCTTATTCTCCGACGTACCTTTCTCCTTATTGGTTTAATATTTTAGTCATTTCTTTATTTCATTGCTTCCAGCCTTAAATACCAAAGGCATGGTTAAAGAATAATAAAATTTATTTATCCGCAGCGATAACATTATTTCATTGGATTTATACTTTGACGATCTTGCTTACGATGTCATTGAACAGACGCCAATTTACCAACCATGGACGTTAGTTGGTTAGTAAAGCTGTCATTAAAATTACGAATATACGGTATGCCAATGAAAAGTTTAATACCGTATCAATATGGGTAAGGTTGAGGAATACTGCAGTTACTACAATATAATTCATATACTGGAGCTTTTCACGAACTTTGTGACAATTTTTATACTCATCCTGACATTGTCCATTTTAGATATAATATACTAAGCTAAAATGTTGCTCATATGAAACAGTTAAAAAGACGACAAAGTTGCGACGTTCAACTAACTCCTTATTATCAAGTCAGAAAATAAGTGCATGTTGCAAAGTATAAATACCAAAGGAGCAATGCTTAATTAAAAAACCATTATGAATCGTCAAAAACAGAATTTTGAAAGATAAGAGGACAGACACAAAAAACTGGTGTCAATTTGTTTTTTACAGTAACAAAAGGTGGAAAAAGTCAAATTTCCGGTAAAAATGAAGAAAACACAACAAAATTTGTGATTCTTTAAACTAGCGAAATGTTATTGTCAGTAACGTGTCTCGCCCTGGCGATTGGCTACTGAAGACAGGTAAGTGATTGAGTTTCATTGGCTAAAAATTTGACAGGTTCAGTCACGCCACTGCCCTAAATAAAATAGGAATTTACTATTTTACAAACTTCAGCACAAGAATGAGATTAGTGACGTTTATTGTCTCGAAAAATAGAGGCATTTTGGGGTAGTGTAATGTCGTAAACTAACCCAAGGTTAAAAATTACTCCAAGGAAAGATTCTGGAGCCGTTAAAATAACCGAACAAGTCGAAACATTGTACGGTTGAGCTGTCTATAGAGCAACTAGGTAAGCAGTTTTGAATAGTTGCTAACCCAAAAGCACGATCAGAAATCGTGTAGCTGTTGCTTACCTTAGTTCAAGTCTTTTTTTTTTTTCGTCGTGAACGCCACTCAGCTATAAAAAGTGCGTACAATCAAACCAAAAGGTGGTTTTCACACGCAATTCAACTTACCCTGTACTTACAAAGTTTCTCAAAGTTTGAACAGAAAGTTTTTTTTTATTATTTTCGGAGAGAAGGATCAGAAAAACACTGTTGTCAAAAGTTGTCAAAAGAAAAGTACTGCAATTAATGTCTTTATTTTGAATATTTTCTCAGTATTTTTTACTTTAAAACTACGTATGAATATCAAAAGCCTATCTGAATCGCAGTTTTGAAGCTGTACAATTTCCAGCAGGTCGTCTCCACTTTTTGGAAACTAGGCGTTTTTGTCTAGTTCCCTCTGCTTGTCGGATGAGCCTTTCGATTCGTATGGTATCCAAACCGGATGCAAGTCGTGCATCAGAGCTATCTGACGATTTTTCCTATTAGACAGAAAGTAAAGCTTCTACGAAACTAAACTAAACAAAAACATCGAAGTTTGGCATTCGTTCTGCAAATGACTGCTTCTTGCATTAATTAAAAAAATATGTGTCTGTCCTCTTATTGATCATAAAAATCAGCCAATCAACACGCAAAAAATAATTCCGTTATTGTAAAATCTTTCTTTAGCACTTGAGAAGAATGCGTCGTCCATTTTGTTTCAAAATTGTATGGAATTGGCCAACATTGTTTTACCTCTTCTTCTGTTTAATGTGTTGGTATACACACTTTAAATTCCAGGCCCAGAGTAGGTTCTATTGTGGCTTCTTAGAGCATGTAACCTAAAGGTCAGTAAAAAAAAGGAAGATGAATTTGGAAGATTTTCGTAGCTCACCAATATTCTATTTGTCACTACGCGCCGAATGTTAAGAGGTCCTAGTTGAAGCTATGTAAATTGTGCTTTTCTTTCTATTTTTCTTGCACCGTGTTAAAAAATTTAAAAATAAACAGACAACAACAACAACAACAACAAAAAACAATAGACTGACCTTTCTATTGGTTACGTTTTCTACGTTGTAACTGCCACCAAGACATGGGATGTAGAAACAACTTTTGAACATCTTGGTGGTTTCCAGCATCTGTCGTGGGCTTGTAATTCGGGTAAACTAACAGAAACGTAGTTCAACTGGTGATATGACTTATTTCCAGTTTCGTATCATGTGATCTTTTCATTTTGTAAGACCACGGTTACCAAAACAACAAATCAGTGATAATAAAGAAATTATTCGGTTAGACTCCATTTAGTCATTGGTTGTACAGATTCCGATCAACAACCACGACCTTTTCCTAGATATACTGCCAATAAGTGCTAATCATACTATTATTATATTTATTTCTACAAGGAAATTTGGGTGGTACGTTTGGTCTTTTCTTGGGAATGAGCTGCCTGACTGTACTTGAATTTGTGGACTTTGTCTTCAGGCGAATTTATCACTGGTTCAAAAAACAAAAGACTGGAAAACCACGTGTACAAACCATTCGTGTTGGGTAACATTTCACGGACCTTTAGCGTACAGTACAATGGTTGCGTCCCTTGTTTTGAATTCCGTAGCAGAGAAGACTGTCACAGAATATTTTTAGGTTGCTGGCTGAAAATATAGCAGGAAATGAACAGAAAATTTTTATTACTTTCTTCTTGTTTTTAAGAAAGTCAACTGCACTGTCTTTGTTTAAGACAACGAGAAAACCAGTTTTTTTGTTCTCTATATAACCCTGGGCGCCTCAAAGGGACTCTGTCATGTGTCATATATTGCTATTCTAGGGACGGACCATTAGAAAAGGTATCGGGGGGGGGGGGGGGGGGGCGAAGTACAAAAAAAATATTCGCGCAAGGGAAAATTAAATGAAAAAAAATTCATGCACGTCAATTAATCCTAAAAAATATTCATGACATGACCTAAAAAAAAATTCATACATTCATACGAAAATTCCCCTCCCCCCATAACTATTCTAATGCTCCGTCCCTTAGGTTAGTTCTCTACATGTTCGAAAGTAATAACTTAGTGCGTGCACCCATACACAAAATGCTCCTGTAGAGTTATGAAGAAGATATCAAATTAATTTGATGAGAGATTTCTCACCATAACATTTGTTGGCGATTTTTCCTGGAATAGGGCCGATCTGCATTAAAACGCTGTTTTTAAATTAGACAAATTTTCTGTCATCACGAGGCTTAACAAATGCGAATGGTTTGTCGTGATTTTACAAATTTTGTTTGAGACGGGACAATCATCAAGGCGCCACAGACACAATTTACCCCGGGTAAGAACTGGAAAAAATCGACTAAATAAACGATATGTGTTTTTCTTGTCAATCATTTTTTTGTAAAGCCATCATTCTTTCCATTAAGTAAGGACGGATGGGAGTGCCTGCTTTCGAGTAATAAAAGTAAATGTTTAAATACCATTCCAAATTTGTCTGCCAGTGCAGATCGGCCCAAAGTATTACAAAATAATGTGACCTGATTTTTCTAAGTTTCAATCCATATTTATCCTTGCCATTCGTAGCAATAGACGAAAGAAAAAAGTTTAGATGCCTAAATTTAGTCTCAAATAAATAAACTGGACCATTATTTTTCGAATTCAAATGATGCGAAGACCAGCTTAAGCTTTTTAAAAGATAGCATTATAGCGTGGCACAGTTCCTGAAATGACTGGCGGCCCTTAGTTTTTGTGTGTATAGAAAATGATCTGTAGCTTCAACGGGTTGGCAAAATGAACAACTTTGTTTCATCTTAAACAGGGTCAGGGCTTGAACGCTTTAGCGTCAACCCCTACCAAACTTCCTCGAAGTGCCCACAAACACCCTTTGTGAGAAGACCAAAACGTAATAAACGACTCTAAATGTAATAAAATCCTAAATGTAATAACTTCTTTAAGAAATTCATCAGGTTAGTGAAGTTATTAAGTCGATTTAAATTTTCTTGAAACATAGCCAGTCTTATAACGTCTAATGATGCTGACAGTTTCGATGACTGTCAGCCATCTTTATCAAAACTTGAAAAATCATATTATGAATTGGGAAGCAAGTGAAATAGTTGAGCAGGAGAGCGACAAGTTCAAGCGATGGATCAAGGAAAGCTTATGTATTAGATCGTAGATCGAACACTCCTACTTTGAACAGGGACCAGGTAGCCTAGCAGCTTTCTCCCATATGGACACTAGTGATCCCCACCCCCAAACCAGAGGGAGGGGGGGGGGGAGGCGTCTACAGAGTGACTTTGCGCGTTTATCGCAATAATTGACACCTTCAGAAGCCTATTTAAGGCTTCTGACACTTTTAATGTTTTTCAAGTTTTGATGAAGATGGCTGACAGTCATCGAAACTGTCAGCATCATTAAGACGTTAAAACTGGCTACGTTTTAGGAACATTGAAATCGACTTAAATGTAATAACATTTTGCCCTAAATGCAATAAAGTCCTAAACGTATAATAACTTTTCGCACTTGATGTAATAACAATTAAGAGTGATAAATGTGACTTTAACGTCATCAATGACGTAAGTGATACATCATTAAAGGGGCTCTGTTATGGCTGTCTGCTTCATTATGATAATGTGGCTAATGATCATATTTACTCGAATAAGAGCCGCCCCCGACATGGTAGAGTGAGGGGTTGGGGAGGTGCATTGTTAGTTGCGCGCCAATGTTTATTTGGCGTGTATTGAAAAGCGTTAGCACTGTACAACTGCCCCAAGGCTTTGTCCCATGTTTGTAGAATAGATCAGATTCTTATACGTTTAGGCCATTTACGTTCCATTATCGTTTAGGCCGGTATCCGCTCTCCCAGTTCCTGAATTGGAAAAGGCATATATAAAATAACTGCCGTTGTTAAGACCGTGTGGTATAAACTTAAACTAGAGATTTTAAATGCGTCATTTGTGTTTTAGAAAAATGGATTCTCCGTTAGAATAATGACTAACAAACGGTTAGAGATAAAATTAAATGAACGGTGAATGGAAAGTACTTGGTTTGAGACTTGTCTCTTGGGACTAAGATGACAGAGAGGGACCCCAATACTTTTTCAGTAACTAGGTGCAGATCGTTAATGCGTGGAACTTACTTGCCTAAAGATGTCGTAAACGCAGGATCGCCCACTTTATTTCGCAACTGATTAGGGATTTGTATAGGTAATAGCATGATTTGTAGTGATATATGGCATAAATACCACGAGTGATATTTCGAAATTGTTATCCGTAATTTCACGAGCCGTTAGGCGAGTGAAATTTGAGACAATTTTGAAATATCACGAGTGGTATCTATGCCAAATATCACGTACAAATCATGCTATTATTTGTTTATACCACTACCCGCAAAAGGTTTGTAATTTTCACATGTAGGTATTTCAAATTAAGCTGAAATACTACTGCTCTAAGCCAATCAAATTGCAGAAATTTCTCATTTAGTGGTATAAATAGGAATATTGATTAATACGACCGTAAATAGTTTCAATGATGATATGCCAATGATGTTTTTTATTCTAGTCTTTAGGTTTTAGATTTTTCTCTCTGTATATAATGTCTTAGATTCTAGATTTTACCTCTTCATCTTTTATTTTGGGGAATCTTTTATATCGGGTTAACCTCTAGATACCCCCTTTCGAGAGATATTTTGTAGTTTTAGTTTTTATCTCTTGAATAAATTAAGATAATCTAGATACATTAGCGTTTTATGAAAGTTAAAAGAATTGAGCAGCCACGATTTTATCGTTAAAATCCTGCCACGAAGGCAGGTTTTAGTAACAATTATAATTACTTCTGATTATTTTTAGCACTTGAGTGCTACACTGTAAATTCGAGGGTAAATAAAGTTTATTGATTGATGGATCCATAGTATAGTACCCATATTATAGGAAAAAAGCAACTCTGGATTCGTTTCAGTGAGATGAAAGCAATGAAAGGGGAAGTGGTATCCGTTCTGTTAATTTCTGATAAATGACGATTTAATTTCATTCTGACTAATAGCCTCAGCGTGACAGGGGTTGGAAGGAGAAGGAAAAAGAGGAGTTTAACCTTTTAAGCCCTGAGAGTGATCAGCATCAAATTTTTCCTTTAATGTCAAAACTTTGTAAAACAGAGTGGTCATGAGAATTATGGATATGATGGCACAAAATGAATTTGCTTGATATTTTATCAACGTCTCCCCACTACTTCTGTAGGAAATGAATAGGGGCAACGAGTGAGAATTCAAATTTTGATCTTAGGGTTTAGAGGGTTAATCTTGGGGTGCAAGGACATGAAGGGCACGCGCGCCTTAATTTCCACTTTTTCATTATGAGGTTATAGATATTTTTAATATAGAAAACGTTATCACGGATAACAACTTCCACGTAGTCCTACGGCACGTCCAGCCACATATGCAGCGTCTTTTACGGTCGTCAAACTTTAAGCAGGTGTAAACAGGAACTGAACGAGCTATTTTCATGTTATCAAAATGAAAAATCAAAGAGTTGAACACACTGGTATTCTAGATTGGTTATCTTTATTACGACTTGATGATTTGACTGAAATAATATATTTATATCTATTGAAAATAAATGGATATCGGATTAACTAAATAGTGACAAAAAACATGCAATCTTTGAAGAAATCCATGTTCATCATTGTCATCGTTGTGTATTATTTTGTAACTCAACTTTGCTTGGCCTTCATTCTTTTTCTTGCTTCACCAAAATTCTTTATCTAGGAATCAAGTCAGTGTGTTTTCGTATATTTTCATTGATAGTTTGACCTCCAGGATCTGAAGATACAGTCTTGTCATTTCCTTGTCCTGAACTTGGATGAATATAAATTGGGCTGATTGCATGAAGAGTGACAGGTTGTATTTTTATGACACCCAGTTGTCTTGAGCTATTTAAAATGAAATAACATATTAGTCGACTATTCTCAGGTGTGTCCGATGCGTATGTACACAACCCTAACGCCTCATAAACTCAAGTAATTTAAATAGCTAGGTAGTAATTGGTTCTTGCTTTAACTTACTATTTTCATGATGTTTAGTATATCGCCTTTTCATCAATTCCCAAAGTTTCCCGGTGTATTCCTTACGAGCTACCTCGTCGCCTTGTAAATTTCTTCCCCAACGAATGCCAGGAAGTTGCCCTTCTACGCTTTGGGAACACATGGAGAGAACAACGCAGGAAATGGCAAACAGAAGAACAAATTTATTGGAGAAAAACATTTCCTGAAAAAGGTAACAACAAGAAGCAAACCTTGGAAACAGCGTCATTGAAAGTTACTATTTTAAGACATATGATACATGATGTTCTAGCGAAGATGTGTACACAACCGCTATTACTGCATCTTTTATATCTTCAAAATATCACACTGTCTTATAAACTTGGCACATCTAATCATCTGCAGTGTATCTCAGCTATTGTGGCAACCATATCCCGATGTTACTTTTTTTGTATCTCGAATCGCATTTGGACTTTCGTTGTAGTTTCGAAAGAAGTTTGGAATGTGATTCTATTACCATCAGGATCTGCGATTTTTTTCTTTATCATTGAGCTTACATTCAAATCCTAGAAAGGGTGTATCAGTTAGTTGATATTCGTAAACCCAAGTGGGTAAAGTAGGTTTAAAACATTTTTCTGTGTTTGGATATCAGATGAAACACTCCTTCTCGTGTTTTTTGCACTCTCTCTCAGGTAAAAGGACAGAATCTTTTCAGTGGAAATAAAACGTTGACTAGGAGGTTAAAATTTGCAAAAATCAATTCTTTTTCAGATATTCTTGCTTAGAACGCAAATATTAATTTCAAAAGCGACAAACAATGAGAAATTGAAGAGGAGTGCGAAAGCAGATGTTAAAAAATTGATGTATGATGAATAAATTTATTGTAAGGTAACTTTTATTTTTACATAGATTGTCGCAATATAGCAGCTCTTTATATTTTTGTCGCTTTTCATCATGATTAGAGAATTTTTTACGAGTTCGTCAAGAACAATCGTCGTGGCTAAGTCTTACGATACTCCCGAACGTCGAACGCTAAAGAAAAAAAAATAGAAACAATGATAGAGTAGAAAAAATAGAAGAGAATAAAACAAAATAGAACAAAATAAAATAAAATAAAGTATTTTTCACCAGTAAGGTGGGAATATAAATTCTTCATGATTTGTTACCACCTCTACTTAGTTTAAAGTATTCTACGTCTACGTCTACGTCTACTTTATTAACTGATAAAAGGGAATTCTGCATCGCATCAATTTAACAAAAATAATAATAGCATTGTCTGATAAAAAAAATTCCATAAATAACATTATTATAAAGTAAAAATTAAAAGTTAAAAATTTCCATCTAATGAAACTTATATAAAAAATCGTCATTACAAAAGTAGGACAATGATATCTACAATTACGGCTGCACTCGTAATAAAACCCCGTAACTGTGGTTACTTTCAGCACATTTCAGTCTGAAACCAATTAGAATTTTGCTGTAACCTTAATAACGCAAACTTATTGAAGATTCTTCAATATTCGTTAAGAATTCCTTTAGCTTACCTAAAGAGATGAAAGTCTTTCTGAGCGTAAAGAATAAACAGAATAAAGAAACAGATCTTTTGCCTCTTTAAGAACTATCGATTGTCTAACAGTACGAACCTTATATAGTTAAAAGTCAAGTAGGTGTCAGCTTATTGTAAACGCATAGATTACAACCTGCTTCCAGTTACAAGTAAATATGCTTTCACTTCTTGTAAATCAGAAATTTAGAATAAAACAAAACTGATTGTACCTGACGAGTGATCACGACCTTACTTGTCTTACGCTGTCTACAACAGTTTCTTCCTGTTTAGAGTTGTCAAATTGTTGTCGGTTCGATGCCCGTCTCTTTTATATGGAACCGAATGCTTGGAAAGCACTGTGCGGTTGGCGTTGTTAATTAACCGCGCGCAGAACATGTAATGATTGCGGTAATTAAAGTTATACAATTGTTCCTTTTACCGCTGATGACTACAGTGTCTGGTGTATATCCCTTTATCAAGGTGTTTTCCTGCCTCATATGAGGTTAATCTCTTAACAGGCCACAAGGTACGAGTAAGCGTTTGCGTCAATTTCAAGTAAATAGCTTGTCAAGTCAAGAAAAAATAACTTGCCAGGGCTGCTTGTGTTTTTGTTTGAGTAAATGAAATTAGAAATATTATCGATTGCAAAATATTGGTTCGTTTTTACTCTCGACAGTTAGTGCGTTCATCAAAAGTATTTACTTTTAAATATCATTTGAATAGATAAAATTGCGCATACCACCTACGATAGTGAAGTGTGGGATATTAGCTCTTGACGCAAAAAATCCTCTTTTCTCCTGAAATACGCTATTCATGGGTATATTAAGTGATTAACTCGATTCTTCCTCTTCTTTCTTTATGAACTTGTACATGAATAATCAGTGAGGATTAAATTAATCACTCCTAATGAGCTATCTTCAAAGGTTCAACCGCCACTTCTTTAGAAGAACTGCTGAGCTGTGGATGGCCGGGTAAACAGTGTTAGCAGCAATCAACAATTCAATTACACGGAAGAAACCTTTTATTGCAAGTTTGTTCTCGCTAATGTGCTAGTCAAAATAATTTCCGTCAGCATGATTCGTGTTCATTTTTCTTTATTCCGCTACTGTTAATTAAACAGACACAAAATTTGAATAAAAGGACAGAATTCTGGCTCATTTAGAGGATTGTTTGAAATTCATAAGTTAAAAAAATTAATGCAATCAAAGTAACAACGGCAATAATAATCATGTTATAAAAATTGACTTGAGTTAAAAAAAAGGAAAGAAAAGCAAAAAGAGAGGGGGTGTGAATACGTCAAACAATTTTATTGCTGTTCGTTTTTACTAGGTTTTTTATTTGTAACAAACATTTTCCGCAATTCTTAATGCATAAACTATCACAGTTTAGTAACAAATCAATCTCTTTCTTAATAAGTCTTTGAAGACAAAACGACTTCTTAATGGATGCTTTTTAAGAAAGCGACATCTCTTATCTCACCAGGGTATTAAATCAGATCTTTTAAATAAATGTCACTTTGCTTTTGGCCCTATTTACACACGTAGTAGTCTATGTTCAAAGCGACGTTTTTCAAGAGAAGAAATAAACCCTGGCTAGATTAAACTTATAATAAATGAAAAGATATGAGTGGAGAGAGGAACACAGAAAAAAATTCTGGGTTCCAGATGGGAACTGAACCCACGACCTTCCGTACGCTAATCGGATGCTCTAACCACTGAGCTTTTGGGAACTCAGTGTTGAGCAGGTCATTTGTGGGTTGACATAACTACCGCATCGCGCAGTCACATTATGTCAAGTGAACACACAATATTAACTCCATCACGCAGTCGTGTAAATACTTTATGAGCAATGAATAATAAATGATTGAAATGATATGTGTGGAGAGAAGAATACAGAAAAAAAAATTCTAAGTTCCAGATGGGAATTGAACCCACGACCTTCCGTACACTAGTCAGATTTAATTTGCCCCTAAAAATGGGCAGACAAGTCTTAAAATCGCTAGATGGTTTGGAAGAGAAATTTGTGTACAATACACTCACGGGTACATGTGGAAATAACTACTAGCCTATAGGTATTTTAGAAGAGTCTCTTTTTTAAAACTGAGGTTTTCCAACAATTTATCTTAAGATTTCTCAACGCTTGCACAAAGTTACTACCGTACCCCAGGAAATTATTATAAATTTTTCTGAGTAACCTAACTTTAAACGAAACTTGCATAGTTGACGAAATTTTTTGGAAAAAAATTAAGGGTCAAATTATGATGAAACTACATTTTCCTCGCTAACCACTTAATTCCTTTCAAGACGGATTCCATTTCAGTTCGTGTTATCATCAGTTCGTTATGATTATGAATGACCACCGCTACTACATCGAAAGGCAACGAATACAGATGAGGAGAAATTCCTTCTATTTCAATCTGTGTATTATCGCCTCGCACCTATGTGGCCAGGGTCAAATCCCGGCGTCGACGCCATATGTGGGTAGAGTTTATTGTTGGTTTTCTCCCTTGCACCGAAAGGTTTTTCGCCGGGTACTCCGGTTTTCCCGTCTCCTCAAAAACCAACATTTCCAAATTCCAATTCGATCAGGAAAAGTAGACGAAGAACCACTATGTGGATGTGCTTCCTCTAAATCGTTGTTTATTTATTTATATATTCGAGTTTATCCTGCTTTGTACCGCCAACAACGACCACTTCTCCCACGTATGAATATTAGAGAAAATTCCTCAGCGGCATTTCTTGTTGTCTTATTTCTTGGCGCACAAAAAGAATATTTTTTAACCTTACAGAGGGTCGGCCACGACAGACCGGAAAATCCAAACTTTCATATTAGCCATATGATACAACCCCGCGGGAAATAGCACAATGAGGGCTGAGCAGTGATCATATGCTTGAGAATTCACATGTAGACACGTGCACACAATGGCCGTTTTCACACTAGAGACGGATTATCCGTTACAAGTGATATCTCATGTTTACAGCGGCGTTCCCCAAGGCTCCGTTTTAGGACCCTTATTGTTTAAGATCTTCATAAATGACTTATTTTATTTCATCAAAGAGGCGAAGCTGTCTATTTATGCCGATGATAATCAGCTGTATTCTGCTGAAACGTCAACCGGAAGTGGACTTTTTGCACTCTTGAGCCGTCAATTTGAACAAATTTTTGGTCAAATCCTCTCTATAAGAGTAAAGTTACGTAGCAATACAATTTTGGTACCGTGAAGGTATATTAAAAGAGGAACAGGCTCACTTCCAGTTGACGTAAGTCGTTCAAGAACGTCGCTGCTTAAACTCCGTATTTTCTCAATAAGAACGTGGTGGTGAGTGAGTGGTTTAGTAATAACAAGATGATTTTGAACCCTGAAAAATGCAAGGCGCTGGTTCTCTGGCAAAAACCCAATGTCAAGCTATCACTATTTGCTGAAGGTGTTGCCTAAACACTAGTTATACAGTAGATCTGTTACGTTTTCTGATACGACTTGTGGGACGGAAGGTACGTTAAGGTACGAAAACGGGGGTTCATAATATATCCGCACCTTTATTTTAGTCAGATTATATGTTTATTATGTCATTCAACTGATAACCAGGTTTTCCTACATCTTAAAAGGCATAGACTAGAGGTCAAAATTTTGGGACAACGGCTGAGGACCATTTTCCTCTGTTGATCTGGGCGCTTCCGATCCCCAGAAATAACATTTCGCTAGAGAGTGTTGTTCTAGGAATAGAAACTGAGATATACGGGAAAGAGTTGTCTCAAGGGTATGGCCCTCATAGATGTCAAAGTGAGCTTCTCCTGGTCAGATTTGTTTAAGAATAAGCTCAGACGGTAAGTAAAAACACTGCTGGTACCTCACAATTAAAAGGAGCTGGTGTGGAATCTGACAGAAGACTTAAAAATATAGATCGTGAGTCTTTTTGTATTTATTGTTCATACAGATGTTTGAAGTCACTTTTTCTGTGATCTGCAAGAATGCCACTTATCAACACTAAAACGAGGAACGGGTAGCGGGAACGAGCACGGGGAATGGGAAAATATAAAAATGCCAAAAAAAAAAAAAAGAAAAAAAGAGAGAGAATGGGTAATGTCTAAGAGAGTTAATGATACGGCTAGAGTTCAAGTTAAGTTTTGTTCACATTTTTCATTTTCTCGTTCCCTGTTCCTTGTTTTAGTAACATCCGATCTGCAACTGCTCAGATATAAAGCAGTGATTCGCATTACTTGTCAATGGCGATGATTTAGTTGTTTTCTAAATTTAGTCGATGTTTTACTGTCAGTGAAGGCCAGAACGCAATAAACTCAGTTTAACACACTCAGTTGAGCTAAATAAGTGAAATTATTTTATTTCTATTTTCAACATTCGCCACGTATTAACGTATGCAATTCAATATTCAACAACAATTATTATTTTGCTCCGCTAAATTCTATGATTCTAATATTGGCTTATTAAAGTCGAAAACGGTCCGACAGGTCACTTCTCCTTACGAAATCTCCTGTAAATTGAAAGAAAAAGACATAAGCAATAATTAATTTGTCAATGTAATAAATGAATGATGTAAATGTTTCCCCCCACCTTTTTCATATCATTTCATCAGGGGCACCCAACGTCAATTTTTGGAAAATATATGTTCGGAAGACGATTTGAGATCTAGAATTTTCGGAACATTTGTTGTAAAATTTCTTGTTTGCCTGCCTCTCCTAGGATTTTAACATCTAAAAAATGGTATAATTGCCCATTTTTAACGGATTTTTACCCTAAAAAGGTCACCTAGAATTTTCAGGAGCCTTTTTTCTGGCTGAAATTTTCGAAAAAGTATTTAGTTTCGATCCCTATAATTTTCGGATCACTAGACTTTCAGCTAGGAAATCCGAACAGATGAAAAATGTTTTGGGGATAAAAATGTGCCTATACGTTTAAATACTACTGAATGCGTTCAACAATGCTATGTTTAAGTGGTTTTGAACTATATTCTTGTTGGGTGCCCCTGTCTTTTAGGAGGTGTAGTTGCCAAGCTGATGATGCCGGAGCGTATAACCTTTGATCAGGATAAATTCCCTTTAATTTGTAAAGAGGCTGTTAAGTACTCAAAATACTAAACAATTTCTATTCATATGACAAAAAACCGTGGAGGTTTATTTTAGCAGTACGTCTGAAACTGCCATGTGACATGACGTCATGACTTCAAATAGGCGTCATTTTAGATCCGCCAAATTGGATTTCCAAAAGACTATTAACTTAATTTTTATAAATAGATTTAACATCATTAAGTTTTGCTTTAATTAACACGTCATATAAAGAAACGATAAATGACCTGTCCTCAATATCGTCACATTAATTTACAATTTAAGCAAATTCTTCTTCTTTGATAGGAATTTATTCGTGTTAAACCAAAGTCATGAACTTAATTTGAAAATCACGTATATAGGGCACTTCTCTCTAATCTGGGGTTTTTTCTTTCCAAGCCCTAGCAGCTCTTTAATTTCGGGCCGGGAAAGTTTTTTTTCTTTTTGAAGTGTTTACCTTGCAGAAAAGCGATATAACAAAAGTTCGAGGTCTAGACTACATGACTTTATTCGCAATGGAACTTGACGTTAGAGAACAAATTACTCGCAAAAAAAGCTGAATAACCACAGACTCCAAACAAATATTTCTTCCATCGTTACAAACAGTAAAAAAATGAACTAAAAAAACTGTTAAGCTGACAAGTTTTCAAAAACCACAATATCATGATTGCAACCCTTTACAATCTTCTTCCATTATTTTTATCCGTGCCATCTTTTGTATATGGTTTGCTTGTTTGTTCTTTAAATTAATGGTTTAAGTGGTTATTTTTATGTCTTCCTCAATTTAGTGACAGTTCCCAAATGTTTGATCTGAATATTGACAAATTTCGTGACACAGCTCCTCTTATGCTTTTTAAATACCCTGTCTACTCACTATAATAATCTTCCTCGTTGTCGTACTGTCTTCGACGGTGCTTCGGATTAATCGGCATATAATCGTCGGGTGAGTCGTAGTCTCGTTTACCCCACCGTAAAGCATCCTTTTGACTAACAGCTGGCTCGATTAACAGCGACATGACGATGCATGACACGAGCAAAAAGGCGAGTTGAGTCTTGGTTACCATCTACAAGTTAAACAAATAATAATGTTTTTTTGTGCACTTTTTCCCCACCAGTCGTGTTCTGCCCTCAGTATCCGTCAGTCACAGTCAGCTTTCAAACGGCTGAAAAAGTTAATCAAATATCGTCTGTCTTGTGAGGCTTTGAATTCTTCAAAACATATGGCGACTTAATGTAATTCTTTTTAAAAAATCAAGTGCAGTATTCCTCGGAAGTATAACCGAAAAATGTCAAAGAGGTCACTTTCTTCCCCGAAGCAGCAAAAATCGTTAAAACAGTTCGTTTCTCTTCCCATAGATTAAATCGTCGACACCATCCATGGTCAAACTACTTGATTCACATTTTTGTAGACTTATTCTCCGAAACAGAAATTATATTTCAGAAAAATGAAATGTCATAAACTGGAGTCCATTTTGGAAAAATCTTTTAAACGGCAGCGCACTGACCAAACCCGAAATCCCGTTGTCCATCGAAGAACGAAATTCCAATGACGACAGATAAAAATAAAGTCAAAATTTACGAATGGTTAATAAACGAGGTACTGGCACTATTGTTTCCTTGTGTTTTTATTATTTTTTTATGACGGAGTCTGAAATTAAATATTAAGGCAACTGCAATTGCTGAAACTTTTGTCTTCAGAATTCAAGATATTTAAGTTTCTGACTTTTATACACTCAAACGATGACAGGGAAAAACCTCTCAAAAAGCGATTTTAGATAACAAAGGTGATATCAAATATCAATATCAATATTAATCAGATTTAGAACACCATGTATACCTTCTGAGCGCGGTTACTAAGCAAACATGTTATGCAGCGGCTTCCTTTGTTGCAATGTCTTACTTTTTTTGCAGTCATCTTTTCAAATCTTGCTATTTCTTTCTAAATTAGCTAAGAGTCGTCGAAACTGCCCCATCGAATAGATCGGACACAACTGAAAAAACATTAATTACAGCATATGTTGAAGCGTAACTTCCTTCTATCCCTAGCTCTTGAACAAAAGTTTCACCCTAAAAGAACAGAAATCCAAGCATTGTGTTTTATTCAGCCATTTTTTTTCTCCGCTTTGTAAATCTCATGTTATTAAATTCAAACAATGAATCGAAGGAAAGCCGGGCAAAGTCTTGTTTCGAGTCAAAAATGTTAAAAAAACTATAAGAAAATAAGACAAGAGAAGTTTCCGATCTTGCGGTCCGACAAGCCATTCTTTTCTGGGGGATTCAATAAAGAAATGACAAGTCGTAACGTTACAAAATACATTTATGTAATATTTTGAGGCTATGTTGAAAATTAAAAGCAAGTGAAAAGTCAAACGACCTCAACAGCCTCTGGCTTGCTTTTAAAGCGCTATTCAACGACCTATTCAAAAAACCCTTTGATTACTTTACAATATTCTGTCTTCTGCAAAAACCACATGGTCACTATTCTTTCTCGCCCATAGCTAGTTCACCTTTTTGTTTTTCACTGATTATAATAACCTAATTCGTGGCGCCATTAATCCTCTCGAATGGCATGTTCATCATACCTTATTCCGTTACTAAACTAAAAATAGTCTGAATGTTTAAATCCTTCAACAAATATTTGTCCTCTGAGTCGATGGAAAAGTCTTTGAAACAAAACTCCTAATAAAAGTGATATAATAAAGATCATGAACCTCTGAAAAGACACGAAAAGCATATCTTCAAAATGTCAGAAAATCAGCAGCACGATAACAAAAGCAGTCTGTCCTTTCTAAAAAAGACCATACGATATGTACTTGAATTGGCAAGCTAGAGAACTTTCTTTATAATAAAAATTTAATATTATTTTGACTAGAATGATGCATTGAAAAAACCGTCTTGATGTTGGTTTGAAGCCGATAAAGCCAAGGGGACTTACCTTTAAGCTTGACCGAAAATGTAGAAACTCTCAGCAACTCCCAAAGCGTCTAACTTGAAGATCCAAATGCTCCTCCTATATATATATTTGCTTTCGGTAACCTAATTTAGGTTGTACGTATAACACCTTTCGGTTAAGAACCACGCTTTAAAGATAATTTAATTATCTTCAAACAATAATACTTGGCACTGCGGAAGTGGTGATGGTAATTTGCGTATTATAAAGAGTTTCCTCCTGGTATATGACTATTCACACCTAACTTACGTACTTTTGTCATTTGACAAAAGGTCGAGTTATTTCAAAATATATATTGCATTACGGTATTGTGCTTGGATAAAGGAGAAAGTTAAATTTGCCTAGATGACTGTCTTTCAACTTTGGGAGATTAGTTTTCGTTTACAGAAGCGAGCCTGTGTTTTTAATTAAGAATTGAATTGAGATATGTTAGACAAACAACAATTTTTTCTCATGCCTCTTTAGATAAAGGACTGAAGTATTCAAACTGTGCTCAAAAGACAGAAAATATCATTAGTAATGAAAAGAGTGGTGGTTTTGTCCGACGCTTTCTCGGCAGGTTTCCATTGTCTTTATAAGCGCGCTTATAAAACATGGCTTTACCAAAATGTTGGTTCGTTAATGGAATTATAATGGGATTTCAATTTATGTTCAATAACTTACCCTAGGGCAAAACATACAAACAAAGCAAAAGAGGGGATTAAAGTTTTATTTTGTAACCGGACACTTTGATCTCTTTATGATAATGATTCTGAGCAATTATAATATCCGCTTGGAGATGACTCCTTTGAAATCCGTTCTGCGCGGCGATGATTCAGCAATCTCATTTCTTAGAATAAACATGATTCATATAGAATATTCCTGAATCGTTTGTCGTTATAATTAAATGAAGACAGATCGAGGAGCTGAAAACGTCTCAGTATATATCTAGTCAGCCCGTTGAGGACCTTTGAACATTTTTTTAGACAATGAGACAGTGATGATATGTATTAAAAAAGTGAAAACTTTCAGCCTGGCTGTAGTCGTAAATGTTACAATGAAAACCTCAGCCCATTACATCAAACAAATTTTTGTAATCATTAGAAAGGGAAAATTTGTTCTGTATATTATAGATACAGAGAGTCAATCCGCCGTGCAGCTTTATACCTTTGATATCTATTCGAGATCGGTTCTTAAGAACTTTATTAGCGGTGGCTTAAGGACGATTATTGGAAAATAAGGTAGGTATAGTCTTCATTTTATTGTGTATGTTAAAAGAAAAATTTCTGAATCGCCGCCTAAGGAGCCCAAACTTTGTCCAAATATAAAAAGTTCAGTTAGAGACATTGCTGTTCAGCGAAGTGAAAATCAGTGTTTTTTGATTTGCAGTGCTTAATATAGTGCTTAAGGGGACTTCAAAACATTTCCATGTCTTTAGGTCATTTCACTTTATTATTGCCTGTTCCCTTTGCAAAATCTTGCATGTATTACATGCACAATACTTAACAGGAATGGTTAAGCCAGATTTTAAGAAGCCTTCGCTTAAGCCCGGATCATTTGCCCTGGTCAAACATTTTATAATTAACACACTGTGAGTCCTTTACAAATACAGCGAAAGGTCACAAAACATAAGTGTTAAAATCTTCAGATAAAGCCTAGTAAGCCAATTTTTGATTAATAGAGTTTCAAGTGTTTTTTTGTTATTTGTTTTTTGAAAACTGCCCGCACGAAAAAAAAAAAAAAGCACTGGCAAACAAAGAAAACGGTTTTTCACATGCCGTGGTTAACAACCTCTGAAAAAAAATGAGTCCATGGCAAAAATGGACCCTTTTACAAAGGCAGCGATGGGAATAAACAACAAGAAACTGCTGGAAAACGTAAACAGAGGGCAGTTTTAATTTTACTAATTCTCAAACAGCTTTTCCTTTTTTTGCGCACAGCTTTACTTTTAGTCACCTTTAACACCAATTCTAGTGATTATCATCTACTAGTAGTGCCCCGTACCTTGTTTGTTCCTGTTTCGAAAGTGTGCTAAGTGATTCATTCAAACTCAAAACTCAAAACTCAAAGTTGTCCTGGCCAAGCCATTTTCCACAATATGTATTTTTAAGAGGAATAGCAGGCTACATTATTTACTCAATAATAATGATTCATGATTATGATGAAAAAAATGAAGTACATTGTTCAATCTGTAATTATTAAAATATGCAAAATATGCTTACTGCCTAATATTTTGAATTGAAAGCTAACTTTTTAACATCCATGAATCTTTCGTGAATCATTCTCTGCACGCAACAGTACCCAAAGCGATCTTTGCAGTACTGCAAATAGTTTTCATATTAAAGGGACAAAACAAAATTTCCCTTAATTGCTAATTCCAAGTATCTGCAGCAGACGGATTAAAAATCACGTTTTCTCGTTGATTGGAGACAATTTTATCTCCAATAGTTATGAAAAGGGACTAAAAATTTCTGCATGAAATTAAAAAGCTACAGATCAATAGCGTATTAGTTTTGTAACAGTATGAATAAATGGCTGAAACTGAGAACGAAGATAAAACGCTGATGTGGTGATCGTCAACAATATTTGTCAAAATTACGAACTCAGAGTAACATCCGGGGCCAGGGTTGCCCCCCTATAAAAAGAGGGGACCTGAAAGGATCGTAACCTCATAGCGAGGGCGAGGCTGAGACTCATTTTAACCTCTAGAAGTGCCCTGAATCAAATGAGTAACAAATAATTTTCACCCTTGTACGGTCCATAAGTCAGCCAAAGGACGTAAGTTAAAAAAAAGGATTAATAAGGCATTGAAAAAAAAAGAAACTTTGAAACTGTCTCGTCATTCATCAGGCTGGTATTTGCAGACTGTCATATTTTTGTATCCTACAAAGAACTTTTATTCTGGTATAAAATATTTCTTAAATTTGTAATTATTGGCTGCTTTTAAAATTTGAGTTATCATGCCACTGTACAAATACTTTGCCGTGAAAGTAGATATCTTATACCGGCGAAAAGTGATGTGATGTGGTCGGTATGGGAAAAACGTATCTAGTCAGTACGACTACCCTTACAAGTTCCTCAAATCTAAAAAAAGATTCCGTGACACATATCCTTCGGTATTATTGCTCTACTTATTCAGTTACAGTTTGTTTGCTTTTCGTAATCGAAACATGAAGAGGGTTATTAGGAGAAGCTTTTATTTCATTATAGTCGTGGTCCCGTTTTATTTGATGGATATGTCTGGCTTGGTCTTTGCTTGACAACCCCCTACCATTTCATCAGGAAGTAACCCGAAGTGAAACTAACATGAAAAGCCAAAGACGCTTAGAATGGGGATCAATTACACACTTCCAGAGTATTAACTTGTAAGAACTATGCAGAGAACGCTGTTTTTTTTTTGTTTTCAAGAAATATTGCAAGAGTATGAATACGAAAAGAAGTTATGACAACTTCAAAATGAATATAAGAAAAAAAGTTACCGTAGATGTTTCTTTGGTTTGGTTAGTTTCTGCTTTGTTTCTTTCCTTTCAATCTCTCTCAGTTGCTGTCGCGCCAAGAGCTCTTCTTTGAATGTACTATCAAGCTTTGAGTAGCTGATTTTTATTAGTTATATAGGAAATAAACCCAGAAAGCAGATTTTTACATATGATTATCGATTAATGTTTTAAATGATAACACGAACTACATACTACCAATAAACGGATATTTGAGAGATTGATTATCATATCTTGATAACGGTCTGAATCTCGTGAAGAAAGAAAGCCTCTGGTTTTTATTACTTTGAAGGTACATACTTTGAACGTAATTCCAGAGTGAAAGTCGGCCACTCAGATTTATGCCAACATAAAAAGTGTGGGAAAAATCTTTTCGAAAAGTAATTTTATAAAAGAACTACTTACTGAAACTTGCAGGATCAATAATAACTACTGAAAACTTTTTAATTCACTGTTCACTAATCTATCTTAAGCCATCTTACTGGTGCTGTTAAGACGAACACCCTTTATTGAATGAACTTAGCAACACATCTAGAACTTAATTTTTTCACCAGTTATCCGCTAGGAAATTTTTCACCCACCTGATTTCTCTAAGCAGTATATTTGCATATCGATCATTCTCACAAAGACGCGAATTACATCTACCGGCAAAATACATGTATTAATAAAAAAGATCACATTTTAGATTGGTTGTCCAGGTTATTCGCGCTAAGTGCGTAATTGTGTTTAACGGAAGGCCTCCAGGCCTAGCTGTTTTCTCGAGGAAGCTTTTGGGATCCTTAAACGAAAAGGCAGACAATACTTTTTGGACTTTTTGTTTATCGCTTGCACTTTAAAGTGACAAATCTGCTTCTTTTGAGACCAAACCCCTGTGCTCCAAGTTGGCGTTAGAAAAGCATTGGAAATTGACCAAGCAAAGTCGAGAATCGATTGCATTGATGTTTTTATCTGTAACCCTCTGCAAACACAAAAGCGAATTCGTAGATTTTCGATTTGGTGTAAATGTAAAAAAGTTAAGAAAACAACCACATGAACAACAAGAGAACAAAATAATCTGAAATGTCGATTAAAAAAGGAAAAATAAAACCCACTGTTGGTGGTCTGAAAATTAAAGTGCAGCTAATACATTTCCTACTTCCGAAACCATATTTTTACGATCTTCCATCTGTTATAATTTATTCAAAGCTTTTCTCTTCACAGAAATTAATTCAGGTGCCATTTAACGTGGTCGTACCAATATTTTACTTCCTCAATCTTTTGAATGAATCAAAAGCAAAACTAAACTTACCTGAGTTTGACCAATTATTTAGCTGTTTTATTGTTCATTTTACCGGGTTTTTATGGTTAATTGTGCGGCGTAAACAAGTCAGTTAAAAAAAGCAGGTCTCGAGTTTAAGAACTTAATTAATGACCCGTATGATGTGTCTGACCCCTCAATTGCCAGCAAACGAGGCCAGTATTTTGGCTAAATTATTCGGAGCTTTGTTTTCGGCATTTGACAACGGTTCGGCTTCAATCTGCAGTTTTTGCCGTGTTATTGAATTAAGGAACTGTTAATATTGTTCATCAGTCTAGAACGGAAACTGTCAAAAATTGATAAATGTAAAAATGGAATAACTCTCACCACAAACCTTTTACTGATAATTGATCACTCAATTTAGATACCCATATATCAGTTTGTCCCCTCATCTTTTTTCTCATTCGCGGGAAAGCCTGAAGCAGGTTGGATATAAAATCAAGTCGATCAAGGGACTTTTAAAACAGGACGCCGAGATTCAAGTCAGTCACTTCATAAGGAACAATTTGAATACTAGAGAAAAAAACTAAAAGCGAGACTCACTACTTCTCAACACCTAAATCGGTTGAGTATTTTAAAGACTTTGGATACTTTTGATGAAGTCACACCTCTCCATGAAATATGACTTCAAGTTCATAGAATTTGTCTTTGCAGCATTTTTATCTTTTCCCAGCCGGCTGCAGACACGTTTCCATTTCACAGTTTATCAATCAGTATAACGTCAAAAATGCTTTTTATTTGCCATTTCTTCCACCCTGGCAGTGCCCTGCTCTTGGGTGTAATTTGATGGCCTTTAAACCTGAGATATACGAGAAAATAATAAATTAAGTGCAAACTGGACAAATCATCCCTAAGGCTGTTAGAAAAATGACATATTCAAGGTCTGATAATATCTAACACTAAAAGAGTTTGCTCATACGCTTGAGCCTTGAATCAGTTTTTTTTTAACCACGGAAGTTGTTATATTCATCGGGGCAAAGGAGAATCTGTAGAAAGGTTTACGTCGTACAGGTTAAAAACTGTGTTTAGTTTTAATTTTGCAATTAATGTGTAATAATTTCTTCATTGTCCTATCTTTTAGAGGGTAACTGAATTTCGACCAGCGACAACTAAATGGGAACGGAAAATTCTTAAACTTCTCTATGCAATAAAAATGATTTACTGAATAATAATATTCCAACACTCAATTCATTAAAGAGTCGACACAACAAACTTTGGTTTTGAAGATTTTACTCAGAAACATTATTTTTATTACTGAAATAATGCTAAGCACTTCTCTCAACAGTTCTGATATGTTGGAGGATTAAAAATGATGCAAGATAGATGATTCAAGTAGCGTGAATTATAGGTGATAAAATGAAAACTAATTGAATGGGGTTAACTATAGTATTTCTGACAAAACGTTCGTAACCTCAAAGATTGATAAAAATCGAAGGAAGCCCCTGAGCCAGTATAAAAGGTCTGAAAGATCGTTTTAAGAGATTGAAACGTGTAAACAACGACCTTTTCATCAAAAAATGATCCAAAAAGAGTGATAACTGAAAACAGCTTCCTGCGATGGAATTAAATGCGTGTCGGAAATGTGAAAGAAAATGTTCAGCTGAGGTTTGCTTTGACGTAAAAAGGTTTTAACGGTAAGGAACTTGTAAATTAGAGGAAATTGTTTGATAAATAATCAATGATATTTTTCTAAGTATAAGGGGAAATTTCACGAAGAAAATAGCTTCGTGGTAGTTAAGGTCACATTTTTTCTTAAAGCCATCTTTATTCAAGCCGTAAAAAAACTATTCTTCCGAAACTGTGAGTAATACCCCCGGGTTTCATGTCTGTTGGCAGTGATGGGTTGCCAAATGAAAAAGAAATAGTAAAGGAGAATATTAAACGATATCCCGTGTTATGTTCTAGAGATCAGGCCCTGATTAACTTAGTGTCGTCTGTCATAATAAGTTGGGCAGGCTCTGAAAAATCTTGCAAATTGTCCTTATTTTCTCCTATCAGGAATACCCTGGACAACCAGGCTTTTTACAGATATAGTTCGAGCCTGCATGGTAAGCCTGGTTTATTCAATACTTTAAGAGCCTTCAGGTTAAAGCCTGGTTTTCCTGGTTATTCTGAATTATTCAGGATTACCGGGAAAACCCTGGTTAACCAGGCTTTTTGCACATATGATCTGAACGCCTGGAATGGGCTAGTTTAACCAGATTTGCACCCCGTGTTAAACCCTCAGGTATAGTTGGCTTTGGTGTACGGGGATGGTCAAAACAGGTGAAAGTATAACTGAAATTACAGTTTGCAAATTACCGTGCCTGGCATTCAAGTACCATTCTTTTTATTAAGTTATATGAGAAAAAAAAGCACTTCATACTGTGTCATACTGTCGATGCTCATTCAGTCTTCTTGCGTGCAGAGTTGTGCAACAGAAAAGAGAGGAAGTCTGACTTCTGTGGAGGACGTTTTAAAATAGGAAACTCATTACTATAAAGTTTTATCAAGCTTTGAATTTATAGCGATCTTTTGAAAAGTATGACAAAGGAGTGTTTCATCCGTACTGACAGACACATTGATTCCGGTAAAACTGAAAGACTCGTCTGCGCCTCTCCTTTTAATCCTTTTCTCGTTGTCTGGATGCTGGACCAAACACTCCATCGATCTGGCGTTTGATCAAAGATAAAAAAAGGCTAATTAATTATATTTATTTTTATGCTTGAAAGCTAATAATTTTAATTTATTGAATACGTAAAAGCAGTTTTGACCTCAATCTATTTAAGTATAGAAAAGAAACTGATTAATAGTCTGGGACATTTTAAAAAGTCAAGTAAAGATGCATGAGGCACTTAAAGGTCAAGTTTGGGGAAGACAACAAGAAATAGCCTGCTGAACATGATGCGTGTCCGGCTTTCAGCCATCTGCAATTAGTGTCGCTATCAGTGGTTAACCCAGAGGCTGAATTTGAAATATTCATTCCTCTGTGCATTTCCACATGAATGATGAGTTAGTTCTTGCAGATGATGAGAATTCTGAGAATTGATATCACTAATCAAACTAAGAATTCAAACTTCCTGTCGGAACGGGGTTTAAGTGCTTTCCCATTTATATCTTCTGGGCTTTCTTTAATTAAATGGCAGGGCGTATGTATGCCATTTTATTGTAGAAAACTTGATGAATAACGCCTCTAAACGTATTATTTCTTAAACAAAAAAAGCACCAAATAAATAGCCCTTATTCTTTCGAAATTGAAATCTTTTTCTTGATAATACCTGGCATGCAGTAAAATTTCGGAAACTTCCGTCAGATCAAAAGAATAGCTATAGCGTTTGGGAGGGGAGGGGTATACTCGACTTGATCAAAATATTGTTAACAATGCTTTCCCTTGCTATTTGGGTTGCATGTAAGATATCTTGACTGTCGATTTTAGGCCACAGTGAAAGGTTTGTGGTACCAAAAAACTCAGCTTATTTTGTATAAAACTGTAAATAATACCAGAGCAATCGTCTTTTATTGAAGAAAACCAAGGATCCGGGGGGATGCACCAAAATATTTTTGAAATCCCATAATTCGGCCCATACGTCTCGTATCGAAAAGCGGTTTTCGCTGTTTTATTCCTCTTCTGATGCTCTTTCAGGTGATATAAGTTTGACTCAAAAACTAAGAAACCAGTTTTCCCCATTTTGGTTACGCAGGTCAGTGTGACATAACAATTTGTACTTTTAACTAAAAAATCCAGAAAAAGCTGTCGGTCATTAATCGTAGTCCATCGAGCAAGTTTGGTTAACAAATAACAACAATCGTAAGAAATACGTAAATTTAGCACTCATGCAACATTTGAGGGGTGGTTTGGCCCCACCGTAGTGGAAGGTTCTTCACTCTCCCAGCAGCCCCATCGCTCATTCAAAACCACCAGCTAGGCAGGCTACTCAGTCGAATAATAAACATCTTTAGATTCTCAGACGAAGACAACTACAAGTAGGAGATTTTCTCAATACTGAGTATTGCTCACGCGTGAACCAGCGTCATGGCGGGAACATGAAGTAGCCGTAGTCATTCTACTACGACATTTAGCGAGAATGTCGTAGTGGCGGGAACAAGTTAATGATTTTTAAAATTATGAATTAGCTCTTTCTGAACACAAATTTTGCCTTTAAACTTCAAGGAAAATGATGAAAAGATGATGTGGTAACGTTTACAGCTCATCTGAGCGTAACTATCAAACGTTTAACAACATATAAGCAAAAAGTAGTTTTGGCCGCCATTTTGGGGGGCAAGAGTACGCCCTCCAACGTGGCGGCCAATGAAAATCACACTACTTTGTTGAAAAATCACAGTGCCACAAACTATCTCCCTTAAATGTATTTTCTCTCAAGTTTCGGTTGTAAGATAATTTTTATGTGCTCGGTCAATTTTTGGCATCAGCAAGATTCCAACTCATTGTTTCAAGGAAGCATTGGTCACGTGACCTCCTACTGTGAGTGGCCTATGAAGAAGTTTTATCAGATTGCTTGCGGGAAAGGGCTTAACCTCCTTCAGAATATATAAATAACCGTATTAACTTTTTTGGTGAAAATAAGGCTTGTCCGGGGTGTCTTTGTTTTGAGTTCGAATACGCGCAAAAACCTTAAGTTAAATCTCGTACTTGTACCTGTTCTCGTCCTCAAATCTAAAGCTCTCTAGTAATAATTGTGTCCATAGCAAACTGCTCAGCCCATATTTATTGCTTAATTTTGTTATTGCAGCTCTAAAGCTGTTTGATTTGACCTGTCCAATTGCCAGGAGAGGCCCTACTATTGGGGAGGAGAGGGGGGTCTTGTTATCCCTTATCCCTGTAACTCTTTGAACAGATATCCATTATCCCTAAAGGTTCCAAGAATGTTATCTTTAAAAGGCATGGATCACGCAGGGGGAGGCGCAGTTGTTGTCCTAAGAGCTTGTAATCGGACAGGTCAAAACGGACAGTTAAACAGTCAATAAAAATCAAGTAGCAAAATATTCCGGCTAGCCGATGAAATGAAATGTCAATGAAAAAAGAAAAAGTGAGCTACTTTGTCTGGTACGGTTATGAGATACAAATGGACTAAGACGACTTTATCTTCAATGGAAGTAGACTGCCCGTCTGGAATCGTGTAGGAGGTTCTTTTTTTGTACAAAAGGTTCTGCGATCTCATATGCTACCAGCTTAAGCATTCTAGCGGGCAGCCTATCAAACCTTGTTGCTCTATGAGGATTAATACCCCGAAGGGCGTCTAAAACTTCTTCTTTGCTAATGCTTCTGAAGTTAAACGTACTTGCCATTTGTCTGTGTCTGATCGCACTAATCCCAGGGTGTCTGTAACACTTTTCTTCAGTCAAGTATGATGCCTCCATTCCCTCAATATTGTCTGCGATTGTTGAAAAGTAACGTCTAAATTCTCCTGCAACTATCTGCTAGTTGTGTAGCTGTCCGTGGATGTTAAGAGAAATGTCAGCCGAATGCTTGTCCTTATTTTAGCACACTTTGAGCTGACAAAGGGCATAAAAGTTCAAGTTAATTCCGGGGTATTAAGGAGGGTCTGAATGGGGGGGGGGGGGGGGGGTCCATTTGTCGGTTGTCGGTTAAAATTCAGTTACTTTGTCAGTAGTCGGTTAAAATTTTCGATCTTTGTCGGTAGTCGGTAGGCCTTTCCCGATTGCGCTGAGCACCTTTTGAGCACTTTTTTGAGTTTGGAGCACTATTTTACATTTTGAGCACCCTTAAGCACTTTTTCGCACTTTGGGCAACATTTGAGCAATATTTCACATTTCGAGCAAATTTCGAGCAACATATGTCTTCTAAAACATTTTAAAGCAAAAACTGTGTGTCGCTCGCAACGAGAATCGTGTTCCAGGTCATACATTTGAATAACTAATGATGTTGTCAAGAATAAAAGACCGTTGTCATGGAAAGGCACGTGGACTTATCCTCACTGAGCGTGAGAACAGAAGTTTCTGATTGGCTAATGTATCATGCGTGTGTCATCTCAAATTTCTAAATCATCTGATGCTAGTACTGCTGAAAAAAATTATTGTTCTATATTCTATCAACCTTTCGTTACAACCTGTCGAATAACACTACGCAAAATAGATTGTTAATTACTTCAGTAAAAATTGACATATTTACGAAAAGCTTAGAGGAAACTGTTCACAACTTTTAGCACTTTTTGAGCACTATTTTGAGATTTTGAGCACTTTTTGAGCACTTTTTAGCCATTTTTGCCAGCACTTTTTTAGGATTTTACGAGCGCAATCGGGAAAGGCCTAGTAGTCGATTAGACTTCTTGATTTTTGTCGGTTGTCCGAAAATCTCAGTTAATAAGTAAAAACGCTTGATAATTATTAATATTTTTTATATATTTCACCAAGTTTCAAGACTTTGATCCCTAGGGAAAGAGTAAAACTTGTTAGAGTGCATCATTTGATTGCACTTAAGGTGGCCGAACACAGTTTTGCGGGCGGTCAGCGGTAACTCGCGTGATGGCGCGTGTTTTAAATTAAACAAACAAACTTGGCGGCGAAAAAAGTAATGGTACACAGATGACAATTTCTCAAAATCGACGCATTAAAATTTTGTGGTATTAGGCAGAATTTTTACTTTTATCGTACTTTCAATAACAAGAACTTTAAAATGGAAGTTGAACAGACGAATTTTGTGACACATTTAATAATTACAGTACAATAATATTATTGATTATATAAAAACCCGTCTGTTAAAATTTGGTCAAATAAGTTTCAAATGGTAATGATTAATTATAGTAAGCTGTGTGCAATTTTATAGGGAAATCTAATGAGCGAATTTTATGTAAACTGAGCAAAAGTAAAATTTTACGGTTGTATTCAATCGTTCATGTTGCCATGGAAACTACGAAAACGTCACATTTTACCTGTCGATCAAAATCTTTCATCAGTATATTTTTCACTTGCCAAGTTTCAGCTTGTGAGCTGCAGCCTTTCTCTTTCCATGATTTGGCAAATGACATAAACTCACAAACTGCCAAAACTGTGTTCAGCCACCTTAAACTTAACTCTTGGTTGTTTATACAACATGATCGTCAGGAGCTGATACATACATATATATATTATTGATGCTCCCTAAGTGGGCTTTTTAGCTCAATAGAATAAAAAATACAAATTTATATACATTAATTAAGAATGTAAGTACAATAATATTATAATTACAAAAAATATATCAACTTAATAAAACATTTGCAAGATGACGCCTAAAATTCCTGGGTCATTTTAAGGACTTAATATTATCATTCAAGGAGTTCCAGAGTTTTGCTCCTCTGAAAGCAAAGGAGCGCTGCCCTGTTGACAGGCGACATAAAGGTATATCCAAAGCACCAGATGATCGAGTTTGTCTATTATGGACTTGAGAACGTGATTTAAACATATCAGCAAGATAGTCTGGAACAAGCTTGTTAATGCATTTGTCCATCATAGTAGCGTCATTTAGAATGAGTTTCTCTCTAATAGGAAGCCATTTCAACGATCGCAACCCATCCGAAATATGGTCATACTTTCTTAGTCCCAGAATAATTCGTCCAGCAAAGTTTTGGACTTTTTGTAACTTGTCAATATTGCTGCTGCTGGTATTACTCCAGACAGTTGAACAATATTGGAGTTTACTAAAGACAAATGAATTTATTACTAACAAAAGTGTTTTCCTATCCAGGAGATGCTTGATTCTGTTAATTTGGTACAATTTAAAAAGGCATTTCGAGGCAGTCTCAGTGATATGTTGGTTATAACTGAGGCGTGTGTCGAGAAGAACACCCAAGTCCTTAACGACAGGCACAGGTGTTATTTCCTTGTCAAAAAGTGTTATACTGAATGATGACAGTTTCTTTAAAAGTTGTGGTAATCCAACAGCTAGAACCTTAGTTTTGTCCGGATTAATCAAAAGAGAGTTTTTACAGCACCACTGAGATATTCTCGTAAGATCTTCGTTTAAGGCGAGGATGGACGTGGGTAATTCGGCAGGTGAAAAGGACAAATACAATTTACAGTCATCAACATAGGAGGCAGATAGACAACGTTTAGGAACAGAAAGGAGGTCGTTAACATAGATTGTAAACAAAACCGGACCTAAAATAGAGCCTTGCGGAACTCCGAACTCAAGTTGGAGTACTTTAGAAACTGCGTCACCAATTCGAACGCACTGTTGTCGGTTAGAAAGGTAACTCTGAAACCAATCCAACGCACCCTGGGAAAAATCGAGATATTGTAGCTTGGATAACAAGATGTCGTGTCGAATACTATCAAATGCTTTAGACATATCTAATAAGACCATGATGGAAACTTTCTTGCTATCCATAGCCTGGAGCAACTGATCCGTAACGTACAACAGAGCTGTTTCTGTCGAGTGAAGCTTTCTATTTCTGCTCTGATGTGCTGCCAGTTTATTATTTCTAATTAGATGCTCCATAAGTTGTCCATGTACCAACCTTTCAGTGACTTTTGAGACTATTGGTAATAATGAGATGGGGAGATAGTTGTTAGGGACATCTGGGTTACCACATTTGAGAATAGGTGTAACCTCTGCTGTTTTCCATGCACGTGCAAATGTGTTGGTAACAAAAGAGTTATTCACAATGTGCGTAATTGTTGTTAGCGTACTGGGTAAACTGTCTTTAAGAATTCTAGAAGATATCTTGTCCATTCCCGGAGCTTTGTTAGATGGTAGGCTTCTAATCACCCTTTCTACCTGATTTTCTGTGACTTGATGGAGCACAAATAATTCGGGGCTAACGTCGGTGGATATGTGTAAAGGAGTCGGCACATTCAAATTTACATTAAGTCCATGATGTAAAGATAAGTCCCTGGCTTTTTGAGCAGTAATACTGCCGACGGAAGTGAAGAAATCATTTAATTCGTTAGCTAATCCAGTGGGATCCTCAGAGGCCATAAAACTATCTTGTTGTTTACGTGGTAGACACCGGTTAATGATTTTCCAAATTGAGTTAGAATTTCCATTGCTATCCAGGATCTGAGTCCTGACGTGAACTTTTTCGGCCACACGAATCTCCCTTTTCACTTCTTGACGAAAAAATCTGTATCCGTTCCAGTGGAGTGGGTCATTTGTTTTTCCCGCAAGTTTGCGCCATTGGTCGCGCGTTCTCATTAGTTGACGAATTTCTGGTGTTCTAGTAAAGGGGTTAGGTTCAGATCTAATTTTAACCCTCTTGACTGGAGCATGTTGACTTAGTACTTCCAAGAACAGTTCGTTGAATACATCAACTTGATCGTTGAAATCGTCAAATAGGCTTATTATGTGAAAAGGCGCATATGACAAATCACGTAGGAAATTGTCGGCGCTGTAATTAGTATAGCTTCTATATTAGTATAGCTCCTGTGGTCGTTTATTTCACCATTGTTTGCCAAATGAATATCAGGCGTACTGATAAGATCACCAAACCTTTTACTGTAAATGCGAACTTCGGTTTCCCAGTCGATTACACGGCACAGTAAATAGTAATTAATTAATTAATTAATGGACTCCAGCCTTTTGGATACTCAAATTATCAGCTTGGTGAAAAACTGCAAGGGGGACGGGCTGCACATCTATCCTTTGCCATAATTTTCCTTCCTCAAAGAAATAACGCTTTAACCCTCGGACATACAAGGGGTGGGGGGGGGGGGGTGGATGCCACCCCCCTTTAGGTTTTCTGGGATTTTTCCAAGAGGATAAAACATCAGCACCTGACGTTTTCAGTAGATGTTCGTTTATCCCTCGCACGCATTTTGAGAAAAGTTCAGTGATGATCATTTCCTGTGGTTACGAGGTATGACGTAATAAGTAGCAGGTTGTCAAGTAGGCCTTTCCCGATTGCGCTGAGCACCTTTTGAGCACTTTTTTGAGTTTGGAGCACTATTTTGCATTTTGAGCACCCTTAAGCACTTTTTCGCACTTTGGGCAACATTTGAGCAATATTTCACATTTCGAGCAAATTTCGAGCAACATATGTCTTCTTAAACATTTTAAAGCAAAAGCTGTGTGTCGCTCGCAACGAGAATCGTGTTCCAGGTCATACATTTGAATAACTAATGATGTTGTCAAGAATAAAAGACCGTTGTCATGGAAAGGCACGTGGACTTATCCTCACTGAGCGTGAGAACAGAAGTTTCTGATTGGCTAATGTATCATGCGTGTGTCATCTCAAATTTCTAAATCATCTGATGCTAGTATTGCTGAAAAAAATTATTGTTCTATATTCTATCAACCTTTCGTTACAACCTGTCGAATAACACTACGCAAAATAGATTGTTAATTACTTCAGTAAAAATTGACATATTTACGAAAAGCTTAGAGGAAACTGTTCACAACTTTTAGCACTTTTTGAGCACTATTTTGAGATTTTGAGCACTTTTTGAGCACTTTTTAGCCATTTTTGCCAGCACTTTTTTAGGATTTTACGAGCGCAATCGGGAAAGGCCTATTGTCAAGCCATTTTGAGTGAAAATATATGTTTTTTTCAACTTTTTTCAACAATAAAAGAAAAACCTTATAGCTAAAATCATGCAAAGTGCTTATTTATGCGTTATTATTCATGTCAAGCAATTACCATTTCTCTTCGTTTTAACCTGGTTTCTAATTCTTTGTAATATCCAAGATGGCGGCAAAGATGGCAACCATCGTTAGTGACGTAACAGGCCTCCAGCAGTGCCACTATTCATAAAATATACCTTATCTTGTTAAGAAGATCAAAGGCTTTTCAGTGAAGGCAAAATCGCTTCGAAATACTGCAACATATCAAAAACTCTGGGGAGGGGTTCCATCTACCATCCTCTCGTACCATGGTGGGGGGTATGATTTTGCGTGTACGTCTGAGGGTTAAGTTGGCAAGGTAGTGGTTGGTTTTGTATGAGATTACACTTTTTTACATTAAAGGTTCTTTTATAATAGACACTAAGGGCTTGTCTTGTGTCACGAAAGGCAATATTTCTTTTTCTTCCTTGTCGTTTTTGTTTCAGGAGCGCTGCTTTTCTCCCATGAGTTTTACTTCTAATAGCAATTTTTATTTCAAAATTGTGTGGCCAGCCTCTGTCCATCAACCGCTTTTTGAAATCTGAAATACTTCCTCAAAGGAGTTTGTTCGTAGGATACTCAAGGCTTCTTGTTGATCAAATCCATTTTAACATTCGGTGGGTGGTAAGAGGTGAAAATGTAATGATACTGGAAGGTTTCCGTTTAAATTCGTCTTTACGTCAATGATAGCTTTTTCTCATTTTTCGTTGAATGTTGTGCCTTGGTATACAACGTAGTCTAAAAAGATTGTCTCAGTGGCAGATATTTCGGGCGTAAATTTCATAGCCAGTAGAGCAGTAGGGTGAAGTAAGTTTACTTGTTCCGTAACTTTGAAGAAATCTACCATGTCTGGTTTAATTACTTATGTCCCACAGGGAAAAAATACCATCTATGTAACATTTTCAAACAGTTGGTTTAAAGACGGTTTTGCTTAAACTTTGTGTTTCAATATATGCGGCCATGAAAATGTTGGAAAGGAAACTGCTGTATGTGCTCATCGCGGTACTGTGGTTTCTTACTGATAGTGCTTTCCATTAAACTGGAAATAATTTTCTTTCAGGATTAATCTAAACATTTCTCGGACCGAAACAAGAAATGTTCAGTTTTTTCACCTTTGTCTTTTCAATAAAATATATAAAGTCGGTAGCATCTTTAAGGACTGTGGCTTCTGTGATTATGATATTGGTTGTAGTAATGTAGCCTTATCAACAAAAGAGGAAGTTCTTCCTGTTAGACCATCTGATGAGTCATAAATTTAAAGAGGTTACTTCCTAACGGCTGGAAAAAAATGCAAAATGCTCTTTTTTTCTGAAACAAATAATGATAATGTCAGCCCATGTCCGTAGTCGGTTAATATTTTTCTTGTCGGTAGTCGGTAATTTTTTACTCGTTTTGTCGGTAGTCAGTAATATTTTTCGCCCTTTGTCGCTAGTCGGTTAACCCCATTCACACCCTCATTAAGGATCGTGACTGTTACTGCCAATAGGCCTTTCCCGATTGCGCTCGTAAAATCCTAAAAAAGTGCTGGCAAAAATGGCTAAAAAGTGCTCAAAAAGTGCTCAAAATCTCAAAATAGTGCTCAAAAAGTGCTAAAAGTTGTGAACAGTTTCCTCTAAGCTTTTCGTAAATATGTCAATTTTTACTGAAGTAATTAACAATCTATTTTGCGTAGTGTTATTCGACAGGTTGTAACGAAAGGTTGATAGAATATAGAACAATAATTTTTTTCAGCAGTACTAGCATCAGATGATTTAGAAATTTGAGATGACACACGCATGATACATTAGCCAATCAGAAACTTCTGTTCTCACGCTCAGTGAGGATAAGTCCACGTGCCTTTCCATGACAACGGTCTTTTATTCTTGACAACATCATTAGTTATTCAAATGTATGACCTGGAACACGATTCTCGTTGCGAGCGACACACAGTTTTTGCTTTAAAATGTTTTAGAAGACATATGTTGCTCGAAATTTGCTCGAAATGTGAAATATTGCTCAAATGTTGCCCAAAGTGCGAAAAAGTGCTTAAGGGTGCTCAAAATGCAAAATAGTGCTCCAAACTCAAAAAAGTGCTCAAAAGGTGGTCAGCGCAATCGGGAAAGGCCTAACTGCCAAATATTTTCTGGTTTTTCGTATTTCCTTTCGAACCCTTTTAGTTTCGTTTGCGTTATTATCTTATAGTATTTGTGGTTTTTGCCGCGGATATTACCTGCTTACGTATGATTTACAAACAAAGAAATCTATCTTTGTATTAGTTAGCATTGTCGAACGTGCTCAAGAAACTTTTTCAGTTCTAGTCAACGTGTCATCGTGTTAAGATCAAAGTAAGGCTCAACGTCAACGCTGTGAAATCCCTAAAGCGGACACAGAAGTAAGTCTTTTCACTTTGTGCATGATATGTTACGTTTTATAAAGTCTTTTTGCATCGTATTAGTGAAATCCAAAGTTTGTTTTCGTAGTTTTAAGGTAGTTTCTAGTTAATCTAACTATAGTTTTTTCTGTATTTATTTCTTAGTTTTCGAAACCGCTTTGTACATCGTTTTCTTCGTTTTCACCGCCTAATCATCGCTTCGCTTCGCATCGCTTCTTTTCAGCATTGTTAACGTCTCATCGCTTCGCTTCAATAAACTCTGTTTACATCGTTATCGTCGTGAGCATCATTATTGAAGCGAAAGTTCTTAAAGCGCGTCAAGAATTTTCTGTCTTAACGTGGGATTAAACGATCGTCCTGTGAGTAACGTTTCGCGCTCACAGTGACTCAATTGTACCTTTTTTCACATTTTTTTCATCTTTCGGTTGAAAATTCACGCGCATTTGACAATAGTATTAGCAGAAAGTTACAATTGTGAGAAATTCTGCTCAGCAGCTCAGCAGTAAAAAATGCAATCATTCCCATTCCCCCGCGGTCAAAAGATCACAAGTGATTTCTTTCAGCTTAGAAATTGTTTATCCGGGTAGGTTAAAAAATGTTTTCTCTGGTGATGTTATTTCATTTGCGAGAGTTGAGGTCCTCGCCATCATACGATAGCGATCAACCTCTATTACGTTAAAAGAATGCTCAATACCCATTTTTCCTCTTTCAGATTACAAATTTCAAATAGGGATTGATCCAGAAATAAAATCCTAAAGTAATGTTATGACGTCATCGGCGTTAATGTATTCCACACAAAAATTAATTAAATCCACAAAAAAGTTTAATTCGGTGCCTATACCACTACTGGCCTCGGACGACGGAATTAGTTTTGGCAAGAGATAATAAGCTTACGGGATCAAATCCCTCATATACATACATAACCCTTTTTCCATGAAAACTATTTTAAATCTATTCTTGGTTCTGTGACATATTGAGGGTTTTTTTTAAAGGACGCCACCGTATTGGTGGGTTAGAGTGGCCTCATGTAATTTTTAACTTGAAAGGTAATTCATTTCACTACCGATCACGCACAGCAAGCGATATGACGTGCGAAGTTGATTGGTATTACTTTCGTTGACGAGTCTAAAGATTTCTACGTGGAAATATCTTGCGAGAGCGGCTTCGGACGAGGAAAACGGTCCTGGCTTGCGGGAATCGACGGAGAAAGCGGTTCCGACTCGACGAAAATTGTTCATCGTGGTCTTCTCTACGTCAGTATAAGTGAAGCTACTTTGATGTCATCATCTTCACAAATCAGTGCAAGGAAAAAGTGAGAATGCATGGTTGATATAAACCGGAAACCACGCATGAAAAGTATAGTAGCGACTGGTTAACAGCTTGAATCATCTGACCGGATTTGTGTTCGCACAGCGAAATATTCATCGCAAATATTAGACGCTAAGAAGAAGTAATGCTGTTTAAAACTTTCAATAATAATTCTGAAAAGCAAGTGTACTGTTTCTAAACGAGAAACATTCCTGAAAATAGAGAAAAAAATATCTTGGAATGCACATTTGCTTATTAGGCTTCGCCGCACGCGCGCTATAACTTCAAATAAATTTCAAATAATTATCATGGGGAACAGGGATTCGCTCTCTTAGATCATTCTCTCGTGGTTTCGGCGTGTAGAAAAAAAGAAAAGCAAGAAATCTAACAAACTAGCCCGGTTTTATTACATGTATACGAAGTATGTTTTGTCCTCAGAATATAAAGCCAAACTTTTTTCCGACCCGAAAATCGTCACATTGGTCTTGGGGTGACTTGAAGGGACCACACGATCCGACAAGGGCAACGTCCATGAAAACGTTGCTGAAAAATAGACTTTTTTACGATCCAGTATCTCAAGTCGCCCTGTTTCTTAAAAAAAGGGAATTTTGGTTGGAGCTGAAGAGAAGGGACGCGCCCGAGTTCAGACAGAGATGGTAGACAAGTTTATTGCCTTGCAGTTCCCGTTCTCAAGTAAACTTATGATTTGGTCATTTCACGTCGTATTTGTTCAGGGACTGCAAAGAAATGTACAAATAAGCGTGATACACATGCAGAGTTGTTGTTTTGCTCATTAACCTATTGATTTTTGACGTTCTCCTTGCCGTCGTCGTTGTAGTTTCGTAAGCCCCCTAGTAAGAAGCCTTGACGGCCGCAGTTAGGCAGCGGATGACCACCCGTGATTAGACCTGTGAAAAATCCTTTAATTTTGATTATTGTTTTGTTTGTTTATTTCTTTTCTCTTTTTTATGTTATTAAATGCAAATAGCAAAGTATATTATATTAGCATTATTATTTTCGGCCGCCATATGGAAAACTAACGACAAGTTCGCATGAAAAACTCACCACGACCGAGGTGTGGAACTAAATTCAATCTGTAATCAATCCTTTGACTGGGAAATGAGTAACATTCACTTGGGGTTTACTTTGATTTCGAGATAAAGGGAGGAAAATAAGTAACATATTTCATCACTTTTGAATAACATGGTCTAACCAGCCGACAGAAGCAAACTCCTCTGAAAATGACACGCAATACAAATTCTCTTGATCTCGATTTTTCGCCTCCATCATCTCTGTAAACTACTTTGCTTCTGCTGTCGAAATTCATCTCTAAAACCCAAAAGCATTTCTTGATCGCTACAACGGCCGCAGAATAACTGGACAAGTTTGTTTTCGCCCGGTTTTGTTGCTAGGCAACTGCGGACCGCACACAAACCAACCCGATATCAAGAATTAATATAACTTTATCTTTACTAGCACCAACTTCATCTTCAACTTCAACTTTATTCATTCACTTTCAATTTACAATTACACGATAGCTTCCACCCGCGTATAGGAGAGCCTAATCGAGGTGGGGGAAGAGACACACAAATTTAAAGAAAGAAAGAAAAAAAGAACTATTTTACAAACAGTACCAGCTGTCGGAAAATAAAAACTATAGTATGTATTAAGCTAATTTAATTGTATTATGATTTACACAGAGAATATAAATTTAGATGTGTTCCTGAGCTAGTTAAATTTAAGTTGATGCATGATTTCAGTGATTTCAAGATAGTCATCAGATTTAGATAAAATTTCAAAGAGCTTATTCCTTATCTTTTTCCGAAAGGTAGATTTTGGTAAGTTTCTCATATCTGAGGGTAAAGAATTCCAAATTTTTGGTCCAACTCTTAGAAAAGAACTACGCATTTTTTCAAGCCTTGAGTGTTCGGTATAGAAATCATCATTGAGAGAAGATCGGGTAGGATATGAGTGCACCTCAGAAATCCTAGTAAAGGCTCTCTTGATATTTTCAGGTGCAGAATTGTTAGCAACGTCCAACATGATACTACAAAGACAATCAAAGTAAATAAAGGATAGGGGAAAGACTTTTGATTTTAAGAAAAATGGTACAGCATGTTGCTTATAATCCGTAAAGTAAATCAGGCGTAGGGCTCGTTTTTGCATTAAGAGTATCTTATTTAAATAAGTTTTAGGTGCAGAGCCCCAAGCACAGATGCCATAATAAAGATAGGGGATAAGGGCTTGATAGATATTTAAGAGGGGACGTAATGGAATACTATGTCTAAGCTTTGCTAGAATTCCCACGGTTCTACTTATCTTTAAACAGATTAGATTAATATGGTTTTTCCAGGAAAGTTCATAATCAATCAGAACACCAAGGTATTTGACAAAATCTTTCTTTTCTAAGGTACTCAATGCACTTATAGCTGGATCATAAGCTTTGATGGAGGGATTATATGTTAAACATTTCTGCCGAGGACGGAAAAGCACGTAATTAGATTTTTTGAAATTAAGGGTTAGCATATTGGCTAAAAGCCAGTCACTGACATTACTTAGTTCAGAATTAACTATCTGTTCAAGATTATGGAGGTTCTTGTTTGCATAAATAATGCTTGTATCATCAGCAAATAAATAAAACGAAAGATGCTTTGAAGAATTTGCAAAGTCATTCACATACAATAAGAATAAAAGTGGGCCCAGCACAGAGCCCTGTGGAACACCATACAAAGTTGTTTCACTGTTGGAAATGTAAGAGCCATTTGAAGTGGTTTGTTTCCTATAGGTTAGGTAAGATCGGAACCAATCATTAACAATACCTCTGATGCCATAAAAATCAAGTTTTTGAAGAAGAATATAGCGATCAACAGTATCAAAGGCTTTTTTCAGATCTATAAAGAGTCCACAGGTGAATTTACCACTATTCATATTACTCTGAATTGTATTAACAATATCCAGAATTGCATGTTGAGTATTATGGCCACTCCTAAAGCCCACCATGGATTTTTTAAAAAAAATTACTGCCAAAGTATAGACCTCTTCCCTCGAGCAAATTAGCAAAATTAATATAATAATAACTAAGAGTGTATGGCCACCACTTTTTTCTCTTCCCTTCCGTTTCTTCCTCCTCGCTCTCCTTATTTTTCCTCTCCTTTTCCTTCCCTTGGGTGTTTCTCGGCCTTATATGATTCCCAAAAAGGATCAGTTATACGTTTTTGGTAAACTGCTTAATGATCCAGAAAAATTTACATTTTTACCTCGTTTCAGTTAGGTGGCTGCAATGTTCGGAACATACGTTTTTGAAATATCCGGCTAGATTATTAAATGACTTAAGGTGACGTTACACGGGACGATTCGCAACGTCGATTTTTTGCGCAACACAGCGTAGCAATGTTGGACGAGGTTGCAAACATTCGGAACAGTGTCGCAACAATGTTGAAACGATTTGTTGCGTTAAAAATCGTCGTTGCAAATTGTCCCGTGTAACATCACCTTTGCGTGGCAGATCGTCCTATTGGGAGCCACAACTTCGATGCGAATTTAGGTTAAATTATGAACTATAAACCTCGCGTTAACGTGGAGTAATAAAGAGCTCTTACCATTCAAGAAATGACTTAATTAATTCTTTGCAGGGGACAAATTTTTTAGATACTTAAAATAATCCCCCTTTATCAAGAATATTCTAAGAAAACAGCAAACTATAAGCAGGAAAAACGTTGGCTTAAAATTTGTTTAAATAACTTAATGAGGCATCTGACGAACAAATCCGTGTACAAAGGCACTTTATTATGATGTGTATGCAGCGACAAAAACGATAAAGAATAGATGTTTATTTAGCATTGTCCACAAACTTTGAGATTTGTAAACGGAACTAATATGTTATAAAGCTAATACGTCCGTTCTTTATCGTTATTAACAGCTTGTTCAGTCTTCTTGGCGCCTAAGAAAAGGAAAGGAAGACAGACGCATCGGCCTACGACTTTTGAGTTAACCTCGGTGCAATAAGAATAAAAATTTGAAAAAAGCCATTCCTTGTTAAAGTACCGTACTTTCATTGCCACTGGTTTTCAATTAAATGAAAATGTTGAATGCCAGCTGCGCGTTTCAGACAACGATGATTTTCTTCACTCAGTCTAATATAACCAAAGCCTAATAAAATGTCAAAATCTAACCATACAAAAAAGCTTGTGTATCAGTGTCATCTACCAACCCACACTGATATAGACATATCACGAGGGATATCAATGTTATAAAAACTCTGATAATTTGTCGTACTTGGAATTAACCTTGAAAAATAATTAAAAATTAAAATTGTAGTCTCGTGGTCAATACTATTGTAAGATTGCGATCTTGCATCCATTTTCTGCTCCTAGCTTTAAGCGTGAGCTTTACTGATTCCAATTGCTAAACAGGCTTCTTTATTTAAAACCTAAGATTTACTTTTAATATAGAGTCCCTTTGACAAAGATGTTAATTTGATTTTTCTCAACTGGCCGATCTTCAAGGTCCTATTTCCAATAAGCAGTTCTCTAATTTGGGTTTTAATTTAGTAAATTATCTTTTTATCCTCATCTTTTTGGAACATTATAACACCATCCTTTCTCGCGTCAACACAGACAAAAACAGTTTCCGACTGAATTACCTTTCTCAATTGATAGTTGGTTATTAAGAAGGCCATGTTTATTATCAACTACAAAGAGTTTTTTTAAAGGCAATCTTTCGTTGTAAATAAACCAATACCCGATCATCCGTATTCCACAAACTATATTTTAACATCCTATTGGTGTAAATAACGAACGAAGCCTGCTTGCAGTCTAATTTCCAACTTCCAAATTATTATTAAGTTCCTGAGCGTAGAAAACCGAAATGATAGAAGAAAAATATTTAGATTTAGATTTGATGTCTTTAGTTTTAAAATAAAAGATTCCGACTTGTGTTTATCCGTAAAAGATCGTCCTGTCGCCCAATTATAATTCACTGAAAATGATAAATAGTCGGTGACATTTTAACAGCCTCCCTCGAAAAAGGGCGTTATGGTTTTATTAAAGAAAAAAAAAATAAAATAAAAAGGAAACGACGGCAAGCCAGTGAAGCAAATTAACCTTTAAAAAAGGAAAATAAGTTGTTTGCAAAGATCCAATTTAGCAATTATACTTTTGTGTACAAATTTTTACTTGACGAGGCAATACTTCCTCGGCAAAATGTTGACGTCGTTTGAACGTTTCAATAGTTTTTGACAGTTTACACGCTTCTTCTGTATTACTTAGCCTTTCATGCATGAAAACGAGGTTCATTTTAATTTCATCGCAAACACTTTTAACATGGTTATTTTCTGTTTCTCTAAAATTAATACCAACTAACTCGGCTTAACGTTCAAGGGATCTTCAAGTCCGAACTGGAGTGATTTTACGGCCATAGAATACAAGAGAACCCTTGCTGAAAGTATGATAATATTAACACGCGTAAAAACGCTGTGTTTGGGGGTGATCATATTAATATGCGGAAGTAATTAAAGTAATTACCTAACCATGATTTAGATGTAAAATCATCCTTTTAGTCTGTTTAATTTGTAAAAATAATTCACATATCAAAGGCCGTCGGCTTTATAAGGCGGTTTTAAATTAACGGGGAGCGCATAAGATTTTCAGAGTTTAAAAGCGGCAGAAGCATACAGTCAAACAAAATCATCAAAAGGTAAGGGTAAGAGTAATATTTTTGCTTCTTGAAAATAGCGGCAAAACTATGACAATGATCTTTCGCACGAGATTGCGCCAACGTGCTACAACAAGCACATGCTTGAAGTATCGCAATATTTTTTTTCAAGGGTTTTTAACTTGGACCTCTTATTTCTGTATAGTTTTCGATGAGACCGCATCATCTTAACAGTTAACTGCAATTTTGTTATGAAGTCATAAACCAAACATTTCGCGAATGTTATTTTTCAACCAGCTTTCAGCGGTATGATCATAATAGTTCTGGACTCAGCCAAGGTGAGGCATGTTATCGGTGACTGAGTCCAAGCGAGGAGTGGACAGGTGTTTTAAAAGTAAACGAGGGCCAAAAACAGTATCTTAAATTCTTCTTTTTGTCAGTATTCGCTGAAAAAAAATCATAAAGAGATCCACCTTCATATACTTCAGAAAGAAAATTCAGAACAATTTAACATCAACTATACATAGAGTTTCCAAGTAACTTTTTGTTTTTTTGGGTAGATAATGCCTATATGCAAAAAACTCACAAAGTGTATATTAGAGACCTCATGCATTCTGAAGTCGTCTTTTAACTATCCAATGTTTTTCCATGTTCAAAAAAACTTCGGCGGGAAGTCTTTTTTCGCCAAAGTAAGCTATCAATTCTTCATAGGCACCACTCTTTTTTTGCCTGTCAAGCCAAATTTACTATTAAATATGTTTTCGGAATTAAAACGGTTCTATCCTTACTTATTAGAGTCTTTTTTTACCTCATTTTAGGTTGAATAATGGACGCAAAACGTCTGGTAGCAGTTCTGTTAGTTTCATGCCTCTTCTTTTCTGTGTGCTTACAACCAGCTGCCTCACAGGGGCTCCGGTGGGGTCGTGAATTTGAGGAGGAACATCCTCGGATGAATCCAGCTAAAGCTGATTACGTGAGAGAAAGACTTTACCGGAAGAGGTTCGAAAACTCGGCAAAAAAGGGTGAGAAGATTAAAGCCTATGACTAAACATAGATAGCAAAATGAGAGAAAAGAGTCTAACAATTATCTTGAAAAATTAATTTTACATTTTCACTAAATGCTATAATAAATAAACAACAGGAACCGTGTAACTTATTAAAATAGCTGACCAGCTTTTAGAAACGTATCTGGAGTCGGGTCCACCCATTTTAGGATCCATTAGAGAGGCGGGTGACGCGGGTCTGTCTGGTAGAAAAAATATACTTGATATACTGTGAAGGAGGCACAAAGTTATGATTGATTAGAACTGAATTGGCTTAGTCTTACTAAAACTAATTGGACGCCAGTTCGTCTAGGTGAAAGAAAAAATATTATTAAATAAATATAAGCTCTGGACTGTTATAGAGCAAATTATATTTGGAATAAGCTGGAGGCAAAAATAGTTAAAATTGTGCAGATTTTATGAACTGTCAACGACACCTTCGGCCAAGATTTTGTTGGTCAATTCTATTCAGAGGTTCTCTACCATATTACTAGATAGAACTGCAAACTTTTGACTTTACATTATCCTAAGCTATCTTCAGTCCAGATTTCTCCTCTTTCCGACATGGTGCCTCCAAGGTTACAAAGGTCAGTGGTTGCTTTAAGCCACGTGATCAAGGACGTTGAGGATAAATCTAACGGGTGCTATATACCGAAGACACCTATTTTGGGACTAAATGCACTAATCTTTGGCTTTTAATTATCAAGTGACGCTGTTGCTTCAGTTGCAAGCAAGCCAGACAATTTTCCATAGTAACATTCCAAGAATATTTTTCTAGGAGGAGGGGTTGTAGAGGTTTCTCGATCGAGAAACTCACGCTGATGGTTGATTAAAGCAGTTTAGGTCACTCAACTGAAAAACAAAATTAATCCATTAACCCTGCTATATAGTCAACATTAAATGTATCTTCATTAACGCCTTTGCGTAATTTACTCTGTGATTGATTTTTATCTTTCTGCTTCATAGACTTTGACGTCTGAAGATGAGATCATTCGCAAACTGGAAATCAAAAGATAACTTAACGGATTGACCATGGAGGGACCAAATGATTAAATAAGCCTTTTTCAAACTAAATCAAAAAATCTACCAGTAGTGACTCAAACATAACCACGTAATATAGAAATGCCATGAATATTGCTGTATTGTATGCTATGATTTATTGTAAATTTTCGTGAATCGTGGTAAAAAGCCAATAATAAAGCAAGCGTTGTAAGACACTGATTCGGCAGGGGTTTGGATATTACACTTTGTTTATAGTGCCTCTTTCTTAGTATACATTATTTTGGGAGGGAGCCAGGACTGAAAGAAATGTTGAAGAAATGCGTTTACTTGAGCTTCTTATTTGCTTTATTTGTTCATTTTCAACTTTTATTTCCCCAAGAGGGTGAGGTGGGCATTGTGACTCTTTTATACTTTTGAGTTTGTGGACAATCCTGGGGTGTGAAACATTACTATGTTTGGCAATATGTTTGAGTGTTATCATTTTTGCATTATTTTGCATTATAAAAGCTCATTGTGGGGGTTCTTGGAAGAGTTACAGAAAACAATCACGACGTGAAGGAATCTCGAAAACATACCTTTTCACCATTGCCGTTATTTTAATTGTATCATTTTTTATTATACTTATTATCTATCGTTGCCATCCACTAGGACAATGAAGGACATTTTTTACACGCAAAAAACAACCCCTATACGTCATCGAAACCGCCAACGGAAAACACTTTGTGTATACTGCTTGAAATATTCCATCAGCGGACCGTGGAAGGGCTGTAAGCCCGTTTCGTCAAGATATGACATGGCCATAATAGTATATAGATTTTTTTAGCCATGGCTAAGGGGGTGGACCTCCGCTATAACAATACAATTCTCACGACATTGCAACTTTTATTTGTGTAGCACATCCTATCACCATAAGAAAAAAAAAATATTGTTCACAAGTTGTAACTATTGTCACTAAAGCTACCCCACTTTAAGACATAAGCACACAGATCTAGAGAACCTTCACTTATCTTACGTAAAAACAAACGAACTGAAAAACAGTAAACAGTAATTTAGTACCGGGGGGTACAAGGATAGAAAATTAATGATATAACAATTCTTCTAGTGTAGCACATGAAATGCGATAAAACAAAAAGAACTGTCGACAACAAAAAGAAAAACAAGAAAATGGAATAAGCCCAAACATAAAAGTAAACAATAAATAATAAACCCCCAAACAAACCCGGTAAAGCATTAAAAGGCGATGTCCAATCCTTTATAATAAGTTTGTAAACACAAACAAACTTTTTGCGTTAGCGGCCTCCAGAGCGTGGTCCACGCAAACGATGTTACACAACTTTTTCAAGCGACCTCGAGAAGGTTTTGATATGACTTTACGTTGGTCAAATTAATGTCAAGACGTGCGTAAAAAAAAAACGAAATATGACTTTCAGCCTTTCCTTATGACAAGTAGCGCCCAATGGGTCGTTGAATGGGTAACCAAGTGCATGATTTAGCTAGCTAGAAGATGACTGGTCTTGGAATTTACGGATTAAGAAGAATATATACCTGCAACCGTATACCCACAGGTTTGTGTCTGTTTACAAACTGGACAAATTTACAAATTGGACACGGCTTAACAGTTGCAGTTTATTCTTCTTCCATTAAGCGAAACTCAGCGATATTTGTTCCAAGAAACTGTTCGACCTCTATCATATCCAGCATTTTGGAATAGAGGACGCTTGGGGCGTCATTACCGAATAGAAAGTCGGCGTGGTTCCATCCTTTTATCTCTTGAAAGTACCTCAAGTTTGTTATTCTCTTCTTTAGTAGCTGCACGTCTTTTGGGCTAGCCAGTTTGTCATTTGAGCCAGAAAAGAGTACAGCAGGTGTTGCCATGTTTTCAACACTATACTCCGGTGGATGGAACTGAAGTAACAAATAATAGTAAAAGATGATTTCAACAATTGTTGGAATAATTTGCCATCATCCTGTAAAATTTGTATGACTTCTCTAAAAAAAAAACAAAGAACAAAACGAAGAAACTGTTTGTGTAACTGGTAGTTTTCGCAGGCATTGTAGACCAGATTCACCCTGCCAGAAGAGCTTTCTTTTGTATTCTTGACACTTGAGTGAGGAGGAGAAAAAGGAGGCTCTACCTGAATCGTGTCAACCCTTTGAGGTCGCCAGAGACCGAACTTTTGGACTAGTCAATCTCGTTTTCCCTCCTCTAACTGGTTTCTTCGACTGCGAGCATCCGTTGATTGATAAACCGATAGTCATAACCAAGCCCGCTGTAACCAGCGCACTGTTATTACGCCTAGGTCCGAAACTATATCTTAGCAACATCCGGCACTAATAGACTCTGGGTCCACCTCAATATCTTTTTTTGTTAGAGTTCAGTAACTAGTGTTTCATGAAAACTTACAATTCTTCTACTTTCGTAAAAAAATAAGTCAACACACGTCGCTGCCAAGTTGGATAAAAAGTAACGTTGAGCATAAAAGCTACAGTCTAAGTCTACAGTTTGAAAGGGTTGGAAGTCAGACTTGAACTTTTACATCCGCGTCGAGTCAACTTAGTCGCGGTGTCCATATTTTCCGAAGAAAAATCTGTGACATATACATTACAAGATAATAACGGTACAGACAAGGCAAAAAACAACTCCTGTACCTGATAGTAACGCATCAAATTTTGAAAGTATCCATAATCAAATTTTGCACATTTTTTAGACAACACCATCTGGAAAAAAGAACAGTTTCAAGTGTCATAAATAACTAAGTTTAAATAACCAGCCATGTCTTTTAGCTTGCAGATCGACTGAACTGACGATGAAATCTTGAGCTGGAGGTTGGGGTGGGGCGAGGGGAGGGGAGGGGAGGGAATGTGATCTTTTGGCCTTTTCCTAACCATTCACAGGTTAGAAGGAAATCAAGCAAATTGAATTCTAGGAATCTTACTTATAAGAAGAAAGAGGAGGAGGAACACGATCCATACATTCCCCTGTTTACAGTCATTAACTGGAGATTTCTTCTTTAGCTTTAGGATTCCGGAATATCCTTTAGTTTTGTGATTTTAACGTAGAAACCTAACAGGACTTTAGGGCCCGGTCAAAAGTATCAGCTTGTTTTCCCTGGAACCGAGTAACTACGATTTGATTACAGAACTGCTGAAGTTAATTACCTCAACTTGATGAATATTTCGTACTTCGTACGAGTAGTAGCGATAAGGAGTAATCAGCAAAAATTGATATACTTAAAACTACTGAGAAAATATGGAGCTGGTCTACCTGTCCAAAGTGGACAAAATTCTTAAATGATGTTCCTGATCCCCAGTGAGACAATATGACGGGAACTCTTGACTGAAAACAAATCAGACTACTGTTAGAATAATAGATCGAAAGGGAAATTCAATAACTTATAATGAAAACAATGAGATACATGAATAGTAACGCAGCCACCAACCAATTACGAACAATGTGAAAGTATGCATGCTTAGCCTGCCAGGATGTTTGTGCCCGGTTTCTTACATCAAGAAAGTTGTGTGCCTCTAAACTCCCGGCAGTTACCCTCGGTTCGTTAGCTATCTCCAAACCGTTCCGCTAGACTACCAACGAATAGGGAACCGTCTCTTCAAACCGCAGCTACGACACCCTAATTACTAGTTCACACTTTATTCTTAATTCTAGGTGACTTTTGCCTAGGTTCAAAAAAGGGTAGAGAGTCTTTATTTTAGGCCGGTAGCTGGAAATAGTCATCTGACTAACACACTTTCAGTAAAATCCAACTGGTGGTCTTTTATCAATGCTGCGTTCTGATTGGTTGAGCTACTACTAGGCTATATGTTTGTAGCCCACTAGTAGCGAAAAGCGCCGGCTTTGAAAACTAAAACAATGGCGGCCGAATTGCGTTTTGTTAGCTAAAGTTGTGTTGTCTCCATATCTTTGAGCAAATAGTTGGATTTTAGTAAAACACAATTTTTCCTCTCGCCCTCATGGCCTCGGAGTCAATAGTCAATAGCCCATTGACTCAGAGCTCATTCGGGCTCGAGGAATAATTGTTAAATACTCGATAACTATTGCGCCGGCACAAGAAACTATACCGGATAGGGCTTTTGATCAAGAATAAAAACCGTGATTTTGGCGCAATTTCTGTAACGGAGCGAAGCTGCGTCACGCCGATCTCTGAAGTGGAGAGAGTCACATATCGGAGAGCTGTTCATAGTATACCTGATGCCTTTTTGTTTCGGGACGAAAATCTATCCGGTAGAGTGTAAATATAGCCTTACTTTCCTGAAAAATAACCTAATTAGGCGTTCTCTTGGCTTATCACCCATCCCTCCCAAGAAGGATTGCGCGACAGCGGGAAGTATTCTATGGACGGCTGTACCGATAGGCGTGATCACGGACATCTTTCTTACCATGTTGATATTGGCGCTGTCAAATCCAAAGATCTCCTGCCCAGCGTCATAACAGACCTTCTCAGTAAAAGGACTATCGCAGACCGACTTCTCTGTCAACATGTTCACCATCTCATTCGTCCCCATCTTCCCGAGGTGGTAGTCTTGAAAAACTTTCTATAAAAGAATAATTCATTTCAACAAGGAAGTTGAATATTTAATTGTTAATATTTGGCGAGTAATTAAACGATTGATAGTTTAGTGGAACTCCTCAGTTTAAAATTCTAGTCGGAAAAAAAAAATCGCGGAAGACTCAGTAATTCTTAAAGTTTGAGAAATTCAACCTCAAATTACAAGGTCGAAAAAAACAACATATATCACTATAGAAACGTCTAATATAGGTACATCATCCTTGGCTATAGCAGGGGAGGATGAAAAACGAACTCCCCTAAAAACGCCTTCGTGGGAGGCTACCTTGGCTACGGAGCTGGTGGGATTTATCTCGGGCGACTTTTTCATTCCATGGGTACTTTTGTTGTTTCTACTTAGTATTTAAAGCCTCTACAGGAATAAGCCATTTCCAAGTTCCACAATGTCTCACTTTCAAAATGAGGCTAAGTGCAAAACCGGCTTTCTTGTGAAAATGAGTTTTATTTGCATGAGAATGAAAGATCAATTTCATATCAAATGATAGCTTCGCAATTAGCCTCGCTTTGAAACAGAGGCTTTGGACAACTTGGAAATGACCTGTTAAACCCGCTTCTTTGATTATAATCTCCCTAAACTCACCAGGACTGGATACAAAGCGTAAGCAGCACTGCGAATGAACTCGGAGCAATATCCCACTGTATAGACTGGTGCTAAGGCAAAGAACATCTTTACTTTACTGGCCAGATCAGGATTGGAAGAAAAGCCAGTGAAGCCAATAAGCGTGCCCTGGGAGTGGCCAACGTAGAAGAGCTGAGACTGTCCACTGATGTTCAAGGCATAGTTCAGCATGGCGGGAAGGTCGTATTCAGCCATTTCCTGCCAACTAAATGTTTAAGTCGTCAGAGTGTGAGTGTGATGGCCAGTCAAGGTTTAATTGAAAATAAAAACGGAAAATAGCACTTTCAATAGGCGAATCTTTACTGACGTCATTGTTTACATTTTTCCTCATTAGCATACGACGTAACTCATAGAAGCCGTGGCCGTCTATATGAAATAAATGCAAACGTTGAAAGAGCTGATTAAGTTGAGCAATTTGTGCAATTTGTGCAATTTTCAGCTCTATTCAAGCAATATTGAAGGAAATATCCTTCTCAAACTCATTAATAATTCATAAAGAAAATTCAAAGGAAATTAATGTTTAATGAGTGTTTGGATATCGGATGAAAAACTGCTCATTTTTGCATCCTTAATTTCTCCTTCAAAAATGATTTTGTTTGAGAAGAAATATCAAACATTCGACACAGTGTTTCATCACCAGATGAAACACCTCGAAGTTCGTCAAAAATACTCCGCTACGCGTCGTATTTTCAACTCTCTTCTCGGTGTTTCATCTGGTGATGAAACACTGCGTCTCATGTTTGATGTAATATATCAAACATGAGATGCAGTGTTTCATCACCAGATGAAACACCGAGAAGAGAGTTGAAAATACGACGCGCAGCGGAGTATTTTTGACGAACTTCGAGGTGTTTCATCTGGTGATGAAACACTGTGTCGAATGTTTGATATTTCTTCTCAAACAAAATCATTTTTGAAGGAGAAATTAAGGATGCAAATACTAAGCAGTGTTTCATCCGATTTCCAAACACTCATTAAACATTAATTTCCTTTGTATTTTCTTAATGAATTATTAATGAGTTTGAGAAATATTACATCAAAAACTGCGAAATTACTGTGTGGCAAAAAAGTTAAAGAGCCATACATTCTCTGTAAAATTTCGAGATTTTAGCAGAGAACTGAATTTCTCCGAAACCATTCGGTGTATTGGGCTCAATTTTTCAGAGATAACTGAAACTGCTATGCCCTTTCAATATTCAGAGTTTTTACTTTATTAGAGTAATCAGATAGTGAAAAGCGTATGTTAACGAGGCAAAAAGTGTAAACAAAGATTCGCCTATACCAAGGGGAGGAGCGTTTCGTGAGACAAAAACTGCTAAGTTGGATACTACGGGTGCTTGGTGGGACAATCAAATGGTTCGCGCCATTTATGAAGCTTCAGAAAATATGGGCTGTGATTGGAGGCGATGAACATTTTCTACTCTTTTCAGTCTGTTCAGCTGATTTGGATATGTATACTTCGTAGCGGGTCGTTTCCTCCCCCCACCAATTCAAATTCTATAGTCAGTTTATATTCATAGTTTCAAGTGGTTTGTGTAAATGGTTTCTTTGTCTCAGTAGCCCTAATTATTTATGACGTAGGGCTGGGAAGCAAAGTAATTTGAGAATCAACCTAGGTTAAAAAATTTTAACCTTCAGGTAGCGATTTACGTGCAGTTAGTCATTTTCCATTTTTTCTTCATCCTTTCTCTCTTTCTTTCATTATTATTATTATAATTATTATTAACATTATTATTATTAATTTTTTTTTTTGGGGGGGGGGGGGGGAGGTCATCTCTAATGAAGAGGGGCGTACCCATAAAAATGAACGGTCCTTAAGCACCCGCACACTTTCAGTGAACTGATTTAACGATTTGCGCTTTAGGAGATTAAAACCGTTTTTTCGAGCGACTGAACTAATTACTTCGTGCACTATTATAGAAAGAACGCTTTTCCAATTTTCTGCTGATAACTAACGCTTTTCTACAATTTGCGCGTGAACTACTACGTCAAATTCTTCGCTACCAAAGCAGTGAATTACCTCCAGTCCCAGAATTCCTCTTGACTAGGGTCCAGTTTTACATGCCTTTGTGAATACACATTACCTCGGATGTTCCCAAGCCAAACATCAAACCCTCTATCAGCCAGAATGTACCCAAGACTCTTTGTTGGTCCATTAAGAACCCAGTTAGTGCTGTCCATCGTTAGACCGTGCTGGAGGAACACAACGGGCTTAGAGGAAGTGTCCTTGCTGGTTTGTCGCCCATAAGGAATCCTTTGGAGGTTGAGAATGAAGCCATCCTGAGTGGTTACGTAATGCTGTTCAACTGGATAACCTCTGTCCCGTATGAGTTCACTCTACAATCACAACAACGGATGCATAAATATCTTTCCAGAGGGCTGTGTAATACGATATCAAAATACGCCATTTTCGAATAATAAAAATTCATACTTGGCTCCGAAGCTTAAGGGGTACAAAACAGAGGATTCCGAAGGAATTACGATTTGAGGATTAATAATTCATGAAGCTTCATGTCCTATGTTTTAATCCCCTTAGGCGTCGGAGCCAATTATGAATTTGATACTTCGTAAGTAGCCTATTGCTAAATTAAATGCTGTTTGCGTGAGACCCCTTGCTTGGAAACAACCTTTGTCCAGTTTGTTTGGGAGGCGGGGCGGGAGGTCTTCTTTTTTTTTAACTTGATCAGCTGTAATTTCAGTAAGAGACACAAACATCACCAACTCAATCCCCACATTTATCTTTTTTGTACAAGAAATCGACGAAATCAGATTCTTGAGGGCACGTAGGAGAAGCATAATTTACTTAGTTCTTCGCTTCTACGTGCATCGAAGAAATTTTCTGTTCGCTTTGTTTTTGTGCGCCGGAAGGGCTGAGCCGTTCCAATTGATTTTAGTATAACATCCAAGATTCTCTTTCAAGTATCTTCATTCGCGATAAAAACTTCGAGGAAAAAGGAACTACGGTCTACACTTTTTCTCATGACATGTTATGACATTCAAGTAATTTCTTCTACCCTATCCCTTGGTGAGAAGTCACAGTCGTCACAGGAATAACAGTTGTTGCGTAAAGGTATGGATCAATTTGGAAATCCTCTCTTGGTAAAGGATTGCTCTGATTAAAATAAAGGGATCCAAGGACTGAAAGACTGAAAATCTGATCCCTGATTTAGTGTTTGAAAATGATCGGCTACATGAAGACATCGAATTCGAATGGGATCTTTTGATTACGCTGTGTCACAAAAAACAGTAAACAAAAGTCATTTAAATACCACGTTTCGGTAAAGGTCGGGATCTTCTTCTTTTTCCTGTGTCTTCTTCAAAGGAGCGCAGCTCAACAAAGGCAAAAATATTAAAGCCAAGATTATGTAGTTTGTCTCTAAGTGGTTGCTCATTTTTCTGGTAAACAGGAGTAAACCACGCAATGCTCTATGACCTTTATGCTCAAACGATGGACAAGCAACTCCGGCGAGATCTGAAAAACATAATTATTACTTGTTTTGTTTCGTGTTGTAGAGATGGCATTAAAACTAGGATTTCACCTAATAAAAGAAAAAATAGATCAATTCCTTACCTTTTCAAGAGCGAAGGTGCTTACTTGACAGATCTCGATGCGGAATCACCGTGTCATGAGAAGTGCGTATGCTTAAAAGACACCCGATACTTAAGGGTAATTCTCCACCAGTCACAAGACCACCCATTTCCTGCTGCGAGGATTTTGCAAGATCATTGTAGCGCCGGAAAACAAAGAGCGAGGAGAATAAAAGGAATGTTTATCATGTTTCTAGCTAATCAGGCTGATGGGGGTGGAAAGCATTCATGCGAATTTATGAATATCCTTAAACAGAACAGATATTTTCTTAATTTCACTAATGAAAAGAAAAGTATTGAAATGGGAATACCATAAGACTACCATGGAGATACCGTGCGTAGCAGGCTTTTGAAGAGGGTGGCAAATGGGTTTTCAGTGACCAAATCTTCAGCGTGATGCTAGCCTGCGAACAGCAGACGCATTTCCGGTCGTCGCTTCTCTCCCTCCGAAAAAGCGAGAGAAGCGACTACCGGAAATGCGTGTGCGTGATCAGACCCAAATTAGCCGCGCGATGCGTGATTGGGAGTAGGATGAAGCGTGATTTACTATTTTCACCACGCGTAACGCGTGATTTTCCTTTCTTGGGATGAATATCCGAATTTGAAACAAGAAGGTTTAGAAGCAGGGGCATTAAAAACAGTTAGTCGAGACATCATTTTCTGGCTCCTCGACTTCTGATCTCCTGTCAAAATCCAAAATTGTGACTGAATAAATTAATGCGATGTTTATGCTGGTCAGTAAGAATACTATTGAACGTTGTGCACGGTGAGGTCCAATAAAGCGAACAAAAACATATAACAAAGAACTCTGTCGGGTTCATGACCATTCCACATTATTAACTATGCTCAAACTGTACCTTAATTACTCCAGCTGGCTTAATTTGTCATATGGTCGCAAATTTTTTTTCCCACTTCATCATGAAAACAACATGACAATAAAAGCGCCTTATTAGAAAGATACACCTGAAAATACGCTTTTTCTGCCGATAGTGAAAGTAACATTACTGTACTCATTCCTGCAAAAGACTAACTATGCAGTTGGTTTCCTTCTGAAAGCAATAGGGAGCTTTAGCAACAACGACGGCGACGTCACTTTAAAAATTAATTCGCGCTGCTTCAAACTTAATCGCGCTTATTCCATCTCGTTCAATTCGTCAAATGTTGGCAATTTTTTCTGGAGTCTAATTCTAAAAGACTGTATCGAAGTTCACGAAAAGAAAAAGGAAGTGGCTGTCTTGTGCTCGCATCCGCTTAAAAACTTAAAAATATGCATTTTCACGTCGCAATCGTGCAGTGACGGCAAAGAAATGTACAAAGAGTAGCCTGGGACTAGGCTGCACATTGAGGGAAAAAGACAAAAAACGCCGCGAGCCAAACGGTGGACTTCCTCCCCAGACTACAACTCGGCTCGCTTCGCTCGTAGATTTGTGCTTTGTTGGTTATCTAAACCTATTTCTTTTTTACCGTTCTCTTTGACGTCGCCGTCATCGTTGCTTAAACTCCCTGTTAATAGCAGGCGCTTTGAAGTAATATGGTTGCGAGAAAGAACGGCCGGGGGCACGCGATTGAGATGACGGCAACGACAACGATTAAACGTGTTGTTATATTTCACATACATATAAATAATCAAATTTTGTTTCAAAACCTCATTCCAACCTCATCCAGTTGTTATTTTCATTATGCTGTCGATTTATATCAATCGTAGAAGCCTGACGAGTTGAATAATTCACTTGACATTTTCATTCCTCTTCTTACAGAAATTTCTCCAGTATGTCTTGAATCCTGTTGTACAGGCGTTTGGGAGCATCTATTCCAAAGATAAAGTCTATGTGATTATATTCCGCGATGTAATCATCGAATACAAGATTGGATATCTTGGCTGCTAAAGCTTGAACATCGGTTTTGTTGGAAAGTCCGTCCTTGCCACCGTAGAAAAAAGCCGTGGGTGTGGTCATTTTAGACACGTCATAGACCGGTGGAGTGCCCTGAAAAATAGAAACATAGTTTTCAAGACAATAAACTGCGTGAAACTTTGAGATACCAAATAAATAAGAGTGCTACGTTGTATAATGAAGTTATCGTTTGTCTCACGATATTGTCACCTGGGCTCAACATTTTCCCTTTTTTTTTTAGAGCATCCAATCACCAAAGTGTAGACAAAAAGAATTAAACTAAGTTTGCTGTTTAAGCTTTCATATCTGAATTCAAATATCGCACCCCCGGTGCGCAAGCCTAGGTTATCATCAGCAACCCGGCCCTGGGATTTAGATCGCAACGCAACGTCTTAATTGCTTACTAGTCTTCGCCAGGCGATGAGGAAGAGGTTGTGTGATTTAATACGCAGTGTCTGTTGTATCGCAACGGTTGGCTGTGATTGGTGCATTTCGATCCTTACTGAACTACGACTGCAACAGGAAACAGGAACGTAAAAAAATACAACAACAACAAACAAACTAACTAACTAAAAACGGACACGTAGCGTATTCGAATCATTTCGCCCCTCCTCACGAAAACGCTAAGACAATGGAATTACGTTAGCATCCCTTACAGGGCATGCACCAGATGGTGTATTACATCATAGTATTCAAAAACCTCCGCTTCCGTCCCTCCGCACGAAAACGATAATATAGGTTGGCGTATTCAAGAAACTCCACTACGGGGACAGTTTTCGATATTATAGCAGCGTTTTTGGTTCCCGAAAACGCCGTTTACGTGTAAACGGAAGGCTAAAACGGAGAAAAAAAAATCTACGTTTTCAAAAAAACCCGGATACACGTGATTATACTATTTGATATTTTCATCATTCCACAATCTAATAAATGAAAAATATCCAACAATGGGTAAACACACCTGATGATAATGCCTTAAGTTTCCTTCTCTTCCGTAATCAAACTTCTGACACCTTCCCGCCACTATGATCTGTCAATCAATCAATCAATCAATCAATCAATCAATCAATCAATCAATCAATCTGCTTAGACACACGGGATCACATTCTTTTGCCCTTTTTACATGGAGGTGGGGGACCCCAGGTAGGTGAGGTAACCCACTTAGATATATAATATAATCGCTCATTTTAATTTGTTCACGTTTGCATGATAGGTATGGGGTGACCCGCCGAGGCGCCAAGCTTTTGCCCGCCATTGTTTTGTTTACGTGTTTAGCGACCACTCAATAACCGGGAGAAAGTGCACCCCGGGATGTCGGGGTTGTAAAACTGAAAGTAAACGCGGGTTATTTTTTTACCCCACCAGAGCGGGTTACCTCAGCTACCTGGTGTCCCCGACCTCCATGCAAACAGGCCCTTTAGAAGGCTACAAGTGAGACCACGAAAGTTTGCTTTAACATACTGCGCATGCTGAAAGAATCTCTAATAACAAAGAAAATATGTGCACAAATTCAATACATTAGCTGCCTTTTTTGTGTACGGTAGGCGAATCCTTTTGTATACTTTTTGTGCCATTAACACATAATTCTCATTCTCTGATCAAGTATATATAGCAGAATTAGCCATTATCAGCTAGAAATTATGAACTGGTATATTGAATACTCTGAAACATCCTTTTTCTAAAAGATGGATATTTCACAAAACAATGGTTTGACTCATTGGCGTTTTTGCAGCCCAGCACAATCATGCACAAGTGAAGCCTTTAATAGCGGGTATTTCCTGGAGTGTTACTTGCAGAGAGATAGGTGCGCCAAAGCTCAAATTAACCGATTCTCTCAATTTTTAAAATGTATTTCGTATAAACCACAGCGGTTTCTTTGGCGAAATTGCTGCGTTAATGTGGGCAATCCGCAAAAAAGGCGTACGAACAACTTATGTCTCTGTCTCCGAAGACTGCCTCGTCCCAAGTTGCACGCAACCGCTTATTTTGGGGACATTTTATTTAATAATTAGGTAAAGCGGGGGCGAAGGAAACTCCCCGCCGCTTGCGCTCCGCGGTCTTCCCATCATCCTCCGCTCGCGCTTCTTGCTAGTTTCCAGCACACAGCTTTTCATGTCCCAGCACGTAAACGGACCACGCCCAGCATTGTTAATACCAAGGGAGGAGGTTGCTCCGAACATTCGCTCATTATGCAGGTAGCAGTTTCTAGACGGGGAAGAGAGAAGGGGGGGGGGGGGGGGATGGGGTGGCTTACTGGCATAAGTGTCGCACTTGAACACTTCCTCTGTCCCCTCTCTGGGGACTTCTGGGGATTTTGGCCACAAATTTTGCCCCAAACTGCGGTTTTGTAAACCTCAGAAAGGGATATTTGATCAAATGTGAACTGTTTTTGAGTCCCAAGGCTCGGGAATTTGACCCCCAAAATGCAGAAAAATTCATATGCCGAACCCATACCCGTACCCCTCCTCTCCGTCCAAGCATTGATACCTGCATTAATCCAACAACGACAACTGAAATAGTTTAGAAATGTAGAACACAAAACAAATGGGAAAAGAATTAGCAAACTTGCAGACACGATACAAACCTGTCCAAAATGAATGATGTTCTTGAAAGAAGTACCCGCTGGCCAATTCGACAAATAAATCGGCACACGGCTCTAGTAAGGATGGAATAAAGTCCTAATTAATATGTAGTTTTGGATCTTTCTGCATGTAACGAAAACATTGTGAATTATGTATGTCAGTTCCGAACTGATAAAATTATTAAAAGCAACGCTATTCGCTTCGAGGATGACAAAATCCACCAGAGAAACACATCAGAAATGGAGCCAGTATCTAGAGGTGACACAGTCGAACCACCGGTACAAGACCACCCAAAATAACACATGAAGATTTAGAGGTCTCTTACTAGAGTCGAAAAAAAGTTGTGACTTCGATTAATATCGATTTTTCGATAGAAATCGATGATGATTTTTTATCGACTTTTATGGATATTGTTAAGCGATAATAATCGATAAATTGTTTCTCCTGTGACTTCGATTTCTACCGATTTCCGATATCAATCAATATTAATCAGCGAATTAGATCGATTAATATCGATGACATCGATTGATTTCCGATATCGATTTTTATCGATTAACTAAGTCTGGTTCAAAAAGGAGGGTCAATGCTACTCTCAAGCAAATACAACTTATTTTCCTAAGTAAGCTAGATTTTGCAGATGGTCACATTTCTCACCATGTTATTGTTAGGGTCATCAAAACCAAAGATAATTCCTCCCACGTCATAGCAATAATGCTCCGACCACTTTTTTCCACAAAATCCGATGTCTATCAGAAACTCCAGGAAACGACCTGACAAGAATTCGTACTCGCCGAGGGGATGAAGAAGTTCCTTTAAAAAAAGGGTCAAAAATTTAACATGACAAGATTACTGATACAGGGGCTTTTTCTCAGTCAATATTGGGGTAAAAAGATCCCATTAAAGAATATATCTGGATTATACTTTCTAAGCCAAAGTTATATTAAAAAATAATATAATACATATTGAAAGTTTTAAGCCTTATTGCCTGGCGAAATCATTCATACGTTATTTGCCCATTTTTTCTCTGAGCTTTAGTGCCCCTAGTAACTATATACATTCTCACGCATAACCTGTTATCTAATAGCTAGGCAGAAGACCAACCAAGCTGAAGTTTTGCACAGCGTTTCAATATCGCTATTACATTATTTTCATGTGACAAAATAAGCTAAACTTGACTTAACAAATACAGTTTGAGGTGATGACAAGTAAGATACTGCAAATGTTAAGTATCTAATATCAAGCCAATAGTTTCGCACTAGTTTGACTGTGTTTAAGCTCTATTACCTCGAAAGGATACAGGGTAAAAGCCACATCTCTTGCAAACGCTGAGGTATGGTTTAAACAGTAGATTGGTGCTAACGCAATGAACAGTTTCACTTTTTTCGCTAACTTGAGGTTCGTCGAAAAGGCCTCAAAACCTGTCAGAGTTCCTTGGGAGTGAGCAATATAGAAAAGTTGGGCTTGACCACTGATGTTTAAAGCATATTCCAACATGGCAGGAAGGTCATACTTCGCCATTTCCTGAAAGCTAAGGAGAGACAGGAGAAACTTTGGGTTAACGTGTAATGGAAGTAAAAAGTGTTCGCTACTTTTTCAACTGAAAAATCATGATTTACCCGGTATAATTTTTATTGTACGTAAATGCTGTGCATTGTGGCTTTTGCGGTGATTAATTCGTTTGCCTGGATCGTCACACGGCCCTATACTACAGTGGGATGGACTGCTTGACAAGCCTAAATGAGCCTCCACTTGGCTAAAGTGGCTCGTTATCCTTGTAACTATCGATTGTTTCGGATCATTTTACCTTTCTGGGAAACTGCCCACCTACCCCTCCTCTAAGCAAACATTAATACTCACTTCTCAACTAAGGCGAAATGTTGGCTTAGGGGAGGGGTAGGTGGGCAGTTTCCCAGAAAGGTAAAAGGAGACTTCTTGACTAAAGGAGACCGGAAGATCTACCTTCTAGGCTGAAGTCCTTTTGTTTCGTCACGCATTCTTCGCCAACGAGCGTTGAAGAGGAGGCTTGCGTAACCATAAAAAACAGCTGCTAAACCTATCCACAAACGATTGGTCGGCCACTGTAATGAACAATACATGGTCCCATATTGTTCAAAACCATGAAACATTTATCATTACTTATGACGCCTGTAATAGACCCAATGTTTTCATGTGAATGAACTTTGCAGAGCACACACTATATAATACGAGCGATTCATCGGATTAAGATTCCCGCCTATATCAGCCTTTCCTCACGCGTCCACAAAAGTGGAAAACCTGTACTGACGGCCATACACCATTCCACCCAAACTCACCTCCAGTCCCAGAATTCTCGTTGGCATGGCTTATAGACTGTATTATGTCTGGAGTATCGGTTTCCCCGGGCGTTTCCAAGCCAAACATCAAAACCACTGTCCGCTAAGATGTACCCCAGACTATTGTGCGGGTAATTCTGCACCCAGGTTGAGGAATCTGCCAGAAGCCCATGCTGTAGAAACACCACGGGTTTAAGGAGAGGTTGGTCTGTCTGTGTCCGTCCGTGCGGAATGCGTTGAACACCGAGAGTGAAATTATCTTCGGTTTTCACAGAATGTTCCTCCACAGGATAACCACGACTTGCGATCAGTTGAGTCTAATTTGCCAAAACAGAAGTAAAAAGACCGAGAATGTAAATTATAAAACAGATTGTACCTTCTATGATCTAGAATTCCTCATAGGAACCCACAAAGACAAAAGCCGAAATAGTCAATCAAAGATACATTAGGGCCATTTATACGAGGAAAAATAAGACGCGTCTTACATAAGACGCGTCTTAAATAAGACGCGAACTGTACCATTTTTTACGAGCATGTCTTATCTAAGACAAGAACAGCTCGTATAAATGGTTCGCGTCTTATTTCTGTTCTTGACTCGTTTTCATGTGAGTGTTGCCCGTAGCAACGGCAACCAACAAGGCGCAAAAATTTTCCCGCCAAAAATTAACGCATGCGTACCATGCGTTCGCGTCTTATGTAAGACGCGAAGGTCATTTATACGAAGTTTTTCTCGTCTTAGCTAAGACGCGTCTTATCTAAGAACAGGTGTTAAGGGCTGTTCTAAAATAAGACGCGTCTTAGCTAAGTCGCGTCTTATTTTAGACGAAATGTGCCGTTTATATCGAAAGTTCTCCCCTCGCGAGTTGCCTCTTCTCTCGCCAGTTGCCTCTCCTGTCTTGCCCCTTCAGTAACCCGCGTGGTCATTTGCGTGTCTCGTGCGTTTTGCTCGATGGACCAAGAAAAAAGGGAGACTGCTCGTAGTCTACCGCTAGGTTGCCTGCTAGCAGAGTCTACTAATCCGTGATGCATCAGATAAGTAGCAACATCTCGGAAGCAGGGAACGATCCTAGAGATTCGGCGCCACAAAGCACAGGTACAGTGTTCTTGTGGTCTTCTACTCTTACTCTTCGCCTATAAATGTGCGACACCAAGCGCCGAATTCCTTTAATGGGAGACTGTCAGTTATAAAATGAAGGGCTAATTTTCTTTTAAAACAATCCAATGACTGCCAGTTGAAACATGATTTGGAGTTAAAGAATAAATCAAATCTAATGTCTGGCCAAAAGGAAAACTGAAAACAAAACAAATCAAACAAAAAAAACATCAGCGTGACATCATGTTGACACTAAACAGGTTATTTTGGTTGTAGATTTAGTTCTGTATTGATGATATGTTCCGCCAAATCAAGAGCCCCTTTTAAACTCGATATTAAACAGTTGCATCCTTAAAAAAGTCATATCCTTGGCTCCCTGCAGCTGTTTGGAAAAAGCACTTTATACACTGTCTGTCAGCTGTATCATCGAATTGAATTGAATTGAAACTTTAATAAATACTCCCAAAAAACGGTTTTTCAGTACCTATTTACAAATATAAATGCAAGCTATATCTAACAAGCTAATAATTTTTAAATGCTAACTGTCATTCGATCATTCATTCATTACAAGTTTCAGGGTTTTCGTAAAGGCCTTTACAGTTGTAGCGTTTCTAAGGTCTTCGTCCAACGTGTTCCACAGGGATACTGCTCTATAGGCGAAGGTACGTTGGCCAGTGGCTGACCTGAATAATGGGATTTCGAACTTCTCATTATTACGGGTTGTGCGATTATGTACAGAAGATCGTTTTTTTAAATTAGCACATAGGTATCCAGGAGCTAAATTGCTGGCACACTTATAAGCCATAACAGCGTCTCTGAATTTGAGCATCTTGCTAACTGGAAGCCAGTTGAGTTCGTCAAGTAATGGCGTCACGTGGTCATATTTCCGAGCGCAGCAGATAATTTTGCAGGCGAAATTCTGAATAAGTTGCAGCTTTTGGATGTTCTTAGATGAGGTATTAGACCACACGGTCGAACAGTAGAGCATTTTGCTAAAGACAAGAGATGTAATAATTAAAACCAAAGTCTTTCTATCAAAACAATATTTCACGCGGTTGATCTGAACCAGTTTAGTCAAGCAGGAAGAGACTAAGTGGGAGATATGAGTGTCATAGGTCAGGTATAAATCTATGTATACTCCTAGATCTCTTGCTGATTCGACAGCCATAAGAGTCTTTCCAATAAACGAAACAGTAAAAATCAACTGAATGAAATGGAATCGAAATTGACACGTTGCGTGACTAATTACCAAAGGACGTTAATTACCTATTAGTTTAGCGCAGACCTAGCCAGCGTAGTAATTCAGTTTTGACCGATCAGACTTTAGTTTTCGATATCTATGTGAAAAGAATACCAGTCAACTCGCACTTAGCGGACAGCTCGATAAGGTAGTCTCCAACGCAGCCGGTTTTTTTCTCGTCACGCAACGCCGTAAGAGGGATGCCTCTCTAAAACGGACGCCTAAAGTTGGTCCCTGCCGTTTCTCAGTTAATAATTTTCTTTGACTCTCTATAGCGCAGACACCTCTCGTACACGACAATTTGCTCTCATCGACGTCAGTTTTAGAGAGAGCTAACTGTAAACATTTTATTTTAAAAGTTTGACCCTAACAGAAGAACGGTAAATCATGACAGGGCGTTTTCGACGCCCCCTAAACTCTCCTTATTAATACCTCTCTAAGAACCCGGCATCCGTTGACTAAACCACGAACATAAAGCTCGGCATTCAAACTTTTTTGAATGAGTCAAACGTTGAAAGTCGAGAAAATCCTGAAAAAAGCACTGCTAAAAGGGTCAGTTCATTCAAATGGTCACGCCATCGAAATTACGTTACATAACTCGAGGCTAGGATTGGAACAGGAGAGTGCATCCTAGGTGTAAATACGTCTGCAGAGAATGTTTTTCAAAACAAAGATTTATCAAATCATTAACCCTTTAATACAAGAGACAAAGATAAACATGTTGCAAGTACTCTGCAGCTTGTCAACTAACTTGAATTTTCAACTGGGTCATCCCCCAGTCTACACTATTCCTGTGGAAACAACTTACAAATAAAGCAACTTAAAGAATGGGTCTGTACAACTAAGTAGCGAGACTTGTTCAGTGAAAAATTCGTTCAAGTTCACGATTCTATTGAACCATGACTGTTCACTAATGAAAGTGTCTGTTCTGTATTCTCCTCAGAAGACTATCACATGACTTAGAAGTTCACAGATAAAAGATAGAAAACACGAAATAATATGCACTTACAATGTTGCGGAATGCATCAGGATCCAGTTTATCGCAGCATTTTTTCAACGATCTGCTTTCAGCAACAAAACAGAGGCTCGCCAAGGTAACCAGGAGCTCAAGATAGGACGCGTTCATCTTTGACGCAGTGCCTGAAAAGAGAATGAAAGTTTTAGCGATCACTTTGCATGACTCAGTGTCATTAGCTGTCATGTGAGACCTTTCTAATAGTTAAGTTTTAAAAGAGTGTACCTATAAATATTCTGGAACCCGGAAAGGCATCACGCTAGATACAACTGACTTTAAAAGTTGAAAGAACTTAAATGTCTAAAATGCATAATCTAGTAACACTTGACTCTTTAAATATGCGTACGCCATGTTTTCCCCAGAGAAGGAATGCAAATTGATAGTTTATAAAGGTTGTGAAGGTCAACGTAATTATTAAAACTTGAAATTACAGCATCAGCCATCAGAAATGCCAAATTTCTGTGTGACAAAAGTGTTATTGAGAAAATGAACTCATACATTTAACGTAAATTTAAATTTTTTAACATCCCATACTACAGTACTATTAAGTATATAAACCAACTGAAATTGGATTGATTTTCGGTGAGAAATAATTATGTCCCTTCAATATTCAGCATTTTGTAATTCCATGGAAAACGAAATGCGTGTGTTAATGAGAAAAAAAATGTAAACAAAGACGCTACCGTCGACTGTCTACTTTAAAATAAACTGGTTTCTTTCCGGTTCTCGACCAAGCTGGCTAGTTTTCCGCCAATCAAAAACTTTCATCATCATAAGTTGTCCAAAAGTGAAAGTAAAGCCCAAAATGTTGCTATTGTAAAAAAAAAAACTAGTCCATTCAAATTCTTTTCAATTTCAAAAAATGTAGACGAATTTAATAATTGCGTTACGGGGTGCCTTTAACAGTCAGTGCGTTACGCATGGCTTACGTTACACGTGTTCAGCGGCGATAAAATAGTTGCCTTGGTAACCCCGTTGTTGTAGTCTGGAATGAGAAAGAAATTCTCGAAGAAAGGAACATATTTTGCTGAACAATTACTGCCACAAAAAGAGTTTGTATCGGTAGGTACACTGTAAAAAATATTTGAACCAAGGCTTTAAAACAATATCGTATAAGCAATCTTTGTATAAACATCTCGTGCGAATACGAGCGAAGAACACTTAGCGGAAATAAGCTGAATCGAAGAGTAATACTGACGTGGTTTCTCTGCACAACAGTAAGAAGAAAAGAAAGTCTCCGAGGGCTCAAATGAAAAGTAAAATAACGTTAAGTAAACAGCGAACAGAACGCTCAAGGAAGTTTAGCTTATACCTTGGAACTTCATGCCACGGAGTCAACTTAGCCAATAGATTAAAAGTGGTCAATGCTTTATAGATCAGTGCAAGTAGTAGAAATTCCAATGTCCTTAATTATGAGAAAGAAGACACCTTATATTTTTCATTTTTGACTGTTTCTTTCACTTTTGTTTCTTTTAAGCATCGAGACCAAAATTTAGAGGTCACTGTAGTAATACTGATGAATGCTCAAGTCCTTGTTGACATGTAAACGGTTAATTTATGCATCAAAAACATCCTTTGTAAAGATCTTGTTTCCAAAACAACTCCATTGAAAATGACCAAAATTAACCTGAATTGAAAGAAGTACTGGAGACTGCATGGGTGATAATATTAATTAGTGAATGCTATTATGGCGTCCTCGTCACATGAACTTGCCAGTGCTGTCACTTAATAAGGGCTTGGGATCTCCCCTGGGGTCTATGAGTATGTCCTCCGCTGTCTCTGCATAGGACCCAAAACGAAAATAAAACCGCCTACTAATAGCCCATGTTTGATATGTTAAAATTCTAACATGATTCTTAGGCTTGAGGGACAAAATTGCAAATTTTTCACGACTCTATTGTCTGGCAACTCCAAGAAATCAGACCTAAGAACCAAGAAAACCAAACCAAATATAGAAATGTGACTAGAAAGCCTTGGAGTCATGTTAGAATTTTAATTTAATGTGGACTATTGCATATACTAAGAAATTTCATATATTAGGCCTGGTTGAGACGCCAAACTTTTCATCAGCCGAACCTAATACATTGAATTAAGTACATGAAAAATTTGGCATCTGAATCAATTAGGAACACTAGTTTCAATTTGGAATGGCATAGCCGTTCTTTTCGCCTAGCCCAGTCGGGAATTTCGCCTTTGGAGCGACTTTGAATGGCTTTGAATCAGACGCCAAACTTTTCATGCACCGAACCTAATGCATAATATTTATTATTATAACGTATTTGTAAGCAGATTGACAGTAAATGAGCATTTTTTGCATTTTGAACTCAGTTCAGCTGCAAATACTATTAAGATCTGCATCTGAATCAATTCAACCGATCTTAATAATTTGGGTTGGCCTTAATTTGAATTAGGTTCGGCTCATGAAAAGTATGGTGTATGAACCGAGCCTTAGTGACAGCCCTGATTGTTTTAAAGTACTTTCAGTACTGTAGGCAACAATGGGACGCCTCCCCTATGGGCCAGGAAATGCCCACATATTACAGAGCAAGGGTGCTGATGTGGGAGTTATGAAGTTCTATTGCACAGAGTATTCTACTCATTATGGAAAGGAAGGTTTCATTCCAAGGACTGGACGCCATTACGGCACAGGATATCAATCTAATTTTAGACCGGGGGTGTATTACAGTCGACGTCTGGATGAGCTTGACAACCCAGCAATGGGGTAGGTTATGCATTTCTTGTATTTACAACGGCGAAAAAATTACTCTGTTGATAGTACATACATTGGCAAATATCATTGTACAGGTGTATGCATGCACATTATTGTTTGTTGCACAGGATACAGCAGCCTGGGCAGAATTACTTACGTCACTCTTAGACAAACCCTTTAAGTGCCGGTCCTAAAAGTGTTGATCTTGGAGAGAGTGGACAATAGAATCATGTAAACAACTAGCGAGTTTGCATCAAGTGCATCAAAATTCTCAAATGTACTAGCATAATAATTATTATACTCTCATAGCATTTTTGTTGTTGTCTTGCAGTCGTCTCTTAACAGACAACTATTCATCCATTACCAAGAAACACTTCTTGCCATCAAAAGGATCAAGTGGCACTGACCCCTTCTCTAGAGGGCTGTATATGACAGCAACAAGTGGTTTTGTCAAAGACATTCCTGTCACCATTCCACGTTCAAGACAGGTTAGCCCCTACATTTTTCTTTTAATATTATTATTACTGTATTTTTTGTAGGGTAATCACAACTAGGTTAACACAACTATAATCCAGACAAGGTATGTTTTAAACTAACTACAGTATCAACCTCTGTAACCCTATCCCTAAAATTGTGAGTTGATTCAGAAGTTTCTCCAGCTAAATACATAAAGTATTGTGTGAACACTTTTCGAAATAATATCTGATCCATGTAGGTGAGGGATGTTCATATTGACACCAAGGCTAAGGGCGCAGTTTACCCATTCCATCGTCCATTGTTGCACACGCTCAAAGCCAAGGATCCAATCGGCAGGGAAAATGCTTTCCATGTAAGTACATGTAATACATTACCTCTAGAGTAATGTCCAAGTACAGTTATTGTAGTACAGTAGGTCCTTAATACTAACAAGAGTTCATTTAGAGGGGTACAGGAAAATAATTAACTGAAGATATTTCCTTTATAAAGATAACATTGTCTTAATAATAATTAGACTGACTGTAGATTGAACCAAGTCTATCATAGAACATAATTACTTGGAAAAATTATGCTAACCTTACTAAAAGGTAATAACTTTGATAAAAACACAAGATCAGAAAAACACTTTTTTCATTCTTTTTCCATTTGGTTGATCACTTGGTGTCCTGATATGATATGAAGCTGCTAAATCCCACACACATCATATGTGAAATGTAAAAATGTATCTCTGACTCATATTCTAACTGGAATTAATTTATAACTATATACCTGTCCAGTAATTTATAAAGTATGCATTTGTACATTTTCAATAATAATGATCATACTTTTCCTTCTTTTAGGGGCCAAGCTATATGTCAACTGAAAACCATACAAACTTTCTAGGAGTTCCTAGTCAGCGAAGTAAGTACCACAAATTGAAAATAATAATATTGTTAATAAATTCAAGCACAGAAAATGAAATTCAGATGTGTTCAATTAAAATAATTGTACTGTATACCTCAGGTGTAGAAAATGTACATGTACAAGTTCCTATTATTTTTTTCTATACAAAAAGGTGATAATAATAAATGATAAGTGACAATGATAATTAAATTATTAATGCAATCATGTAGATACATGTACTAGCTTAAAACACACATGTGTGAAAGGCAGTTTACATTGTCTGGTTATGTGGTATCAGTAATTGTTCAAAGAACCTAGCAGTATTTAAAAGTACTCTTGCCTTATGAATGAATGAATCAGAAACTTTTAATGGACTTTGTTTGTACATTGTGTGATTTGTGTAAGTTGATGATGTCATTATAATGGTTTCACTATATATTTTTTTACTTTTAGTGGATACCTCAACAAAAACTGTTGGTTACAAGGAAGGCTCAGGTTTCACACATGCTTACAATGATGAACCAATCACTTTTTACCCAATGGAAGCTCATGAGGGAATAAGAGATGTAGGAAATTGATCACGCTCTCTAATAATTTAAGACCCATTCAATTGGAATGGTATTATCAAGTTCAATAAATTAACAAATAATATTTAAGATCAAAATTTTAAATTAAAAAGCCCCAAAAGATAAGATTTTCCAGAGATTTGCCTGATCTCCATGCAATGTTCACTTAAAGTGATTTTCTTAACATTGTTTATCGATATTCATTGTTTCCCTGATTTAACGTTTAAATTTATTCAATAGTCTCTGCGGACCAGTAAGCCTTATAATAAATATTATATCTCAGAGCCAAGTTGTTTGAAAGACATTAGCATAAATCCAACATTAAGAGAAGTACAGGCTGGCTGAAATACATACATATAACCAATAAGTATACAGAGGACGAGAAAGTCAGGTTAGCCATACAGTTGTATCTAGGAGATTAAAGTCTGTGATTTAATTAAAAAGAACCTCTCCAAAAAAACTAAAAACTGGGGAAAAGTAATTAATAATTATTGTAGATGTATGTTGCAGTTAATTTTTTATCTCAGGTAATTTTTCTTTTTCCTTTTTTTTGGATATGGTAAAATTAATGTCTACTTATGAAGTTTAAACAAAGAAAAAATAAAAATTACTTGAGGTAAAAATTAACTACAACATGTGCATTAGAGTGTTAGAAAAGGATAGAAGAAATAACTCACTGTTCATTTATCAAAACATTTCTTTGATGGTAATGTTTGATTTTCAGCCACGATGGACTTATAGGCCAACTGGATCTAGTATCATGAAGAGGGATTTCCTGCCAGTGGAATATCTTCATGTATGTCAAGCTGTATGCAATATGTTAAAAACATTACAATGCATTATGTCCTGCACAGATTTGACCCAAGTAGTGTGCATTCAATAATTTTTTAGCCAAATACTGCAATTGTTTTGTTTTTATCAAGGTCCTTTGTACATGTACTTATGAAAGCTTACAGCTGTTTGTATCCAAGGATTAAGTGGATCTAAGATTTTAAAGGACAACCACAAATTTTCTTACTACTTTTTTATGTTGATCTTTCAAGTTTTGACAGACAAGCCCGTGGTAGAGTGATTTAAGGCCAGGCTATTGTGTTTAAGCAATGCTACAGTAAAACAAAATAAACAATCTGCCATCATTAACATTCTCTTAATCACTTGAATATCACTTCAACAGGGAAATGAGCATCTTCCTGTTTTGTCTCATGGATCAGAAAGAAATACAGGATTTACTCATGGCACAAAAGCAAGACCAGTTTTCTATTCAAAAGTAGGGCAGGTGAGGTCCATTATAAGGGTATTGTTCATGATGTAAGTCTCCTGGACATAGTTATTGCTTCCTCTTGTGTAATCACCCATCAAATGAAAGACGCGGCTGTGTTGGAGACAATTGGCAATGGAGAAAGAAAAATTTCTGTTTCTGGTATCTGGTACATGCCCGGGGGGGCACTTGGATATTTTTTGGGTGGGTATGTGCTGCCTGGCACTCCAGACTGGCACCCCATTCTAAAAAAAATTCCCCTAAAATTGTTACCCTGTTCTAGAAATGGGCCAATTTTTTATACCTAGCTTTTTTATATATTTTTTATATAATTTGCCCTAAAACTGATACCCCGTTCTAAAAATGGGCCAATTTTTTAAACTCCATTCTAGAAAGTTTGTAAATTGAAATAGCCTTCTTGCGGCAGCGTTCAAATTTTAACTCGCATTTTACTCTGCAAATATTTCTAGCAGGCTCTGAATACGGTCAATCTTTCTTCAAACCTGGGGGGGGGGTACTTCCTATGATGGCCTATATGCTATACAGGGGGGGTCTGCTGGAAAAGGGTATCTTTTTCAGGCTTCAGGTATATGAAAGGGTAGGGATTTTACTCGTTGAAGTATAAGAAAGGGCATGGAAACCTGTGATTTGGGTGAATGGCCCAAAAGAGCTAACAGATGGATTTTATGGCTTTATAAAGACGAGAAAACGTTCTGTTTTGTGACTGATTGCTATTTAAAAGCAGCGCATTTACAGCAGTTAAAAGGGATGCAAAGTTCCAAACAAGGTATGTGAAAGGGGTACCATTTGTCAATCAATTAATAGAAGGTGTACGAAACTAGGGGTACCTTTTTCGTGAGAAATGGTAAATACAAGGGTAAGGGGTTGGACCTCGGGGCGGAGCCTCCCCGTATAAACATTTGTTGAGTACCTCTTGGGGTTCAAACCGCGCTCCTTCCAAAACAAAAACAACAATACCAACAACTACAACCCTATCACCAGCGAAAATCAGTGCTGCCATACTTAGAGAGAGAATGCGGATAAAAAAACTTGCACCTTCCCGATGAAACTTACCGTCATTGAATTTCTTCACTTCATTGTTCTTTTCAGGAATACACGAAAGTCGGCGATGTCCATCCTCGAGCCCAGGAGCGAATAAAAAAGATGGATCCGGCTGAATATTCCAACATGACGAACCCACACACTTTCTCCAGGTACAAGTGAAGTTGATTTTATGAAAATTGTGTCTTCCTACACAAGTAATTCAGTCAGTTATCTTTTACCGTGGTCGCAATATTGGTTAAAATACTAGCTTTGCAATCTTGACAAAAAATGGATCTGAACTCCATATTCATCCGCCATTTTATGGGGAGAGACTGGGCGGGAAACGTCGCGCGAAAATAATCTCGTCCCCAATCTCTATCGGCTTCGTGGCCGCGTAAAGCGCTTGAGGAGTTGTCAGATTTCTTTGGTTCGTTCCTCAAACAAATACATTCCTTTTGCTCGGCCTTACCCGCATACAAACAAAAAGAACCGCTTGGCAGGGGCGAAGAGAAACGCCAGATGTATTCAATTTATATCCATTTTTCTGTACCTCCTTAACGCAATGCGAGCACCCGTGAGCTCGTGGAATAATTGTGGAATAGACAATTACTATGCTATCGCTGAAATACCATGTTTTCTTTCCTTTAGCATTGCCAAGCTATCATTTAAAGGCAAACAGAGAAATGATCCAACTGAAGCGGAAAGACTGGGTAACGTTTCCACTGGAACAAAGGTAAGTAAGTTTTCTTTCAGAAATTGGGAGGGGCGTAAAAAGGCCCAGTTCTCACTTCTCCCAACAAACCCCGATAGAAAATGGGTGCAATAATGATTTTGCATTTAGGCACACAATACTCTTTATTTAACGTGGTCAATCTTCTTAGCTAATTAGCTACCTTACAGACATGCCAAGAAAAACAGACATACAGGCAGGATGTACATGTTTGTCACATCAGCCTCGTTTAATGGGCTTACCTTCTGCGAGTCTCTTGCAGCTCAATGGTAGAGCAGAAGGTCATAGGTTCCACTCCAGTTAAGAGAAACCTGACTTTTTCTTCTACGAATCGCCTATGTCACTGACCGAATAAACATCGTTCCCAATAAATTAGGTCAATTAGCGACAAGTATGATTAAAAAGAGTACTCAGTCATTGCCTAGGAAATCATTTCCCAGATATGCAAGCTCAGCTTTGGAGGCTTTAATAAGCTTCATAAAGCTAGTTCTTTTCACAGAAAGTTGGGAATTACTACCGAAACACCAATACTCGACAGACTTAATTCTACCATGAGTTTGCTAGATAAAAAATAATAATAACAACAAAAGAAAATGAAAAGGGCAGTAGCGCATCAATAGTAAATGGTGCATATCTTGCTCATTGCTTGCCGCACCACTTCATCTTGTAACATATCCGGGCGTACAGTTTCAAAATCTGTATTAAAGGAGATGTTATGAACCTCTTAGTGTCGAGTCCTTAAAATTCCCTAACAGACTTTAACTTTACTTGCTTGAATATTTTAGGAACTAACTGGGTACAGTGAAAATAACGACCAATACTTTGAGACAGCGGAGACTGCGGACTCACTAAGAAGATTTGAAACTCACTACAATGCCAAGTAAGTATTTATAATTTAGAGGATGATAAAACATGAGTTCATTAAAATTGCAAGAGAACCTACTTACTCCTTTGCCTCTTTCGCCAGACTGAATGCAAAATATTCGATTTTTTTTCACAAAATCGGTTTTCAAGGCAGGGCATTTATTAAAGCGAAGAGGCGCGAGGCGACTTGTAGAGGTGAAAAATATGTGTACTTGGCATTACACTCTCCGTGCCTTTAGTATACTTGTCGGTTTGCCGGTTGGGAGAAAACTAAGGGACTCCACTGATTATTTCCCAGCAACTTCCTTGAAAAGCCTTTGAACCGCTTAAGTGACACTATTCCTATGGCGATATCTAATTTTGTTTTTAAATAGACATTATAACATGAATCCACGAGGCGATGACCGGATGGGTCGCACTGAGGGAAATGTGTTCACTCAGCTACCAAATGGTTTCACTAAAGGAACTAGTGTGCATACAATGGGCCCTGATATCAACACTACCGCCGAACTACGCTGGCAGAAACCTTATGTAGCCAGGTATGATAATCTCATTCATTGCTTTAATAGGTCTAGTGATACATTGTAGCTGGCGTAAAAACTCTGCCTCTAGTAACTGTGTGGTACCGTTGTATTCCTGTATTATAATTGTAAATTTCTTCCGTTCTATTTTGTGGGAGGCCTGTTTTAAGATTTAAGGTTTCTTTTCAGGCTTTCTCGCCACTTTCTTTGCATGTAACCTTTTATTTTTCCGGCGTTGTTTGCCAGGCTATCCGCAGATACAGTGTGGTAGGGGCGTCGCGAAAATGAAACAGCAAAGCAAAAATTAGAAAAAACAAGTGTGATCCGGTAAATGGGTCTCTCTCCCCAGCCCCCGTGTGTTTTTCGCTTTCACTTTTTACCTTTTTACTGCACGGCTGCACATTACAATCTTGGAGCCTGGAACAGGCTACAACTCCCTAGTACTGCAAATCCTACATTTGTAAATTTTTATTTTATTTTTATTTCAGGAGTATTAAAGCAAGAGATCCGTACTATGATGACCACACCCATGATGCCAAACTGCACACGGCTGTTGCAATAACTGCTTAATCAGTTGGAAGATTGGAAAGTGAATTGTAACAAATCTGACCAGGATTCGCCGTAAAACGATCTTAGCCTAGCTGCTTCGATGCTTTTATGTTCGTTGTTCTTTCTGGTAAAACCATTTTCTTTTGTAAACCTTGCCGTGAGTTCATTATATCTAAAGGGGCCACCCTCACTTACCAGTGGTGCTTTATACTGATGACTTTCTCTATGTTTTTTTAAATTTTAAAGTAAGTAAAACTTGTGGCTTTCGACGTGAGTAAATCGTCATAGCAGGACATATTTAATTTGAAACCAGTAAGGAGGCTTGGAAAAATCATTGCTTACAACATTTACATACTGTAAAAAAACTGATGGTTTCTGGAATACCGTTACTTCAGTCGCATTACGTGAAGATGACTGTCCTGAGTAATAAAATAGTTTTCGATGAACAACTGATTCCTTCTTATATTAATAGAGAAAACAAGGTGAATAAAAATGCTGCGAAACTTTTGTTTAATACTACAGTGTTTTCATTGGTATGCAATGGTTTTGAGCATAAAAGAAACTCCCAGCCATCCCACTCTAGCTTTGGGTAATGGACCTGACTTGCTCAGTACCTCCCTAAGCTAACTTATGTGAGGAAATCCTTAAATTTTCTTGAGAAAACTATCGTCACTCCAGTTCAAATTGTTGTTGTTGTTGTTGTCGTTTTCTATTTTCTTGCTTTTTTTTACAGTCTTTTTGTTACAGTGTTTCTTTTTAAAAGAGCCTCAAAAATGCGATTGTGATCTTGCAAAAGAAGCAAGTCCATAATGCCTGAAATCTTAGCAACGGATTTGTAGCTGTTTAAACCGTCGCAAAGAGGTCAAATTCTCCACAGAACTCCAATTTTAGATCATTTAACGTCGCTTTGAATAGAACGGCGGAATGAATGCGAAAATATTTTTAAAAGTTTCTGGGCTTCCAATAGTCCAAAAATAGTGGCTAAATTGCGTGCACTGTCAAAAACTTTAGTAGAACGCGAATACTCCGATGGGTTTACTAACAATCCATGTTTGTTGTCCATAACTTTAGAGCTTTGAACAGTTTTCAGTGTTTCCAACGCAGTGTGAGAATACCGGTTGTGTTTCACGGGTTACCCGTCATGGGCAAATTAAAATTTCGAATAGTTTCTTTGCAATTTTAAACAGTTATCCTGTTTTGATAGGTTCTCAGATGATTATAAAAGGCCTCGCGAGTTTCCGTTTTTTATTTCTCGTATCCCTTTCCTTTATTGAAAAAGGCACGTTGCAGAGATTACTCTTTTATTTTGAGCAACCTGTCAAAGTCGCAAAAGTTTTTTAACTTGTTTTAAATTCTTAACCAATCAAATTGTCCCTGTCTTTTTGTGTTGAATGATTTGGAATCCTGTGGTCTTTTTTCTTTACATAAACCTATAACCTAAGCCAATTTTCATGATTATCTCAATGAAACGAGTTCAGTGAAGTTTTATTCGATAGAAGGGCGTGCTGGTCAATCAGGAGTACCTAGGCATCAATGGGGCGTTCACTATAATTCCGTGGAATTTAACTGGATTTGAGGTAACACTGACTCTTGTTAAATGTTTTATTTGCATTCGATACTGCTGCAGTCATCGAGACATGTCCTTCACTTTTCATTAAACACAGATTTTTATGTCAAATGATTTTTTCCCTGCAAGAACTGCTTTCTTAAGCGCAGTAACAGAGAATAAGCTTACTTTCATGCCGGGTTTAACCCATCCGTGGCAATACTGAATCACGGACAAATGTTGTAGCCTGAAATTCATCTGATTGCTTCGAGTCGTTTTCTCCTCGTTACTGAGGGAGTAATAACGACTCGAAGTAATCGGTTGAAATTCAGGCTACAAATGTTGCGGATCATATATGGATCTAGCAATCAGATCTTCTCGGGACATTCTTCAGGTCAAAAGACCCTGGATACAACAGAAAGGAAACTAAAAAAACAAAATAAGATTAGAGTATTATTGATTTAATGACACTCGGGCAATCTAAATGTGGATAAACAGTTGTTGCAGAATTGTGTTGGTTATGGGTTCTGAGCCAATGCAAAAGGGAGTCTGTCAGTCAGTGGGTCGTATTTGCATGGAAAACTGAGTTACCAATGCAATGGAGAGATGTGAGATATTCTCTCGACGGTTTAATGCAATAAAATTGTTTGAACTCTTCAATATCATGGCCGAGTTGTTTGAAGGACGATAAGCACCAATTTAGGGTTAGCTGCCATAGCAACTAGATAAACCCAGGATTTTAGAGCCTCCTCTAAGGGATACCACCCTGCGCAAATGGATACCAAACGGCTTTCCCGGTAACTTTCACATCTCCTGTAAGCGGAAAAGCTAACCCACCTCTCAACTTCCCCCTTAAGTGGATAGTAAATCAAACCAAGGCGAAAATCCATAAAAACTAAAAGTCCGAATTACTCGATACTTGAATGCAAAACGAAAAGGTGAAAAGTGACTTAAGATGTAACAATAATTTCCCACCTAAGCCGAAACTTCCCTTAATGTAGTATTGACCATTCAGGTTGCCTTGGTGCATAATGTGTAACCTCCGCCCCCTCCATAACAGGGAGTCTCATAGAGGTCTCCGCTAAGAGAGATTTAACCGGGAAATGCTAACCGAATTTGCCTTACAATCCAGTAGCCTGTCAGTCTACACTTCTCATAGAATGGCTACTCTGGCAGGCCTTTGTTTGGCAGTACTTCTTGGTCTATACCTTACGGTCCTACCGTCTGAATCTACCCCAGACCTCAAAGATGAAAGAGGAAAAGCCTCTGTAAATAACAAAGGTATACTAGTTGATGTGATTCGACAGCCAGAAAAAGGAACCGAGAGAGGACTGGAGGCTTCATACATAAGAGGAAAACGTAAGTTCTGAAAAATGTAACCTGGCTAAATTACCTTAAATATCATGGTCAGTATAGTAATTATTAGTGAGCTTACGCAACAGGACAGGAGAAGAAATAAGACGTTGTATGACGATGCATTTGGGTTGGCATACCTGTTGATTGAGTTATTTCGCAATGGTATGCGTGGTGCGGACGGACGGGCGCACAGTCACCTGACTAAAAGTCACTACCAAAATTTCTCGGATGCATAGATAACCAAATTTTCTTACCCATGGTGCTCTTCTGCGCGAGAGCTTCGCTACAAAGTTCTTTGGGTTGATCAAGATCGGACACAGTGTTCGTCAAAGGTACTTAGGGGACATAGTCACTGTTGTGACGGTCTGTCACAAAAAAACACATTCATGTTCACATATAGGGGCTACATTTTACTTCATATAGCGTAAACTGCCACCTAAGCAGTCCAGAAAAAATGTTCCAACTTGGCGTTTGAAGGACTAAGGATGATTGTTATGAATTTACATGAAGCTCTTAGGAAGATCTTAATTTATGAGTTGTTTTGTAGGATCAAAGTCATGGGGGTCTTGTAAACCAGTTTGTAGAAGACGATGCCTACCTACATGCAACCTGGTCTGCTGCATAGCACCACCTTACGCTGTTCCAAGAAAGGTGGCGAAAAGGCTCGAGAAACAACCTCACATTGGATATGCAAGAAAAAAGAGCGCTATCAAAAAACATACAAAGAAAGAGAAAACCGTAGCCAAGAAACTCACGAAGAAGAAAAATATAACAGCTAAGAACAAGAACAGAGGCGTGTGTAAAGTGAGTTGCCAAAAAGCCTGCCTGCCTTCCTGTGAGTTTAGATGCTGTATGACACCTAAAGAGAAACTGAAGGAAAACTGACAGTCATAACAAGTGCTGGTTGCTCGAACTCTGCACATACTTTCCCTATCGGTTGAGATTTTTTTTTGCAACCTCGCTAGTGTAACTGTGTATAGTCTGTATTTAAGAATTCTGAAAAAAAAATTGAAGGTTAAACTCTGCAGTGTTGGTGTCGTCTTGCTTTCCCCTTGCGTATTTTTTTTTTTAGTTTGAGAGTCCAAGATTCATCATAGTGTAAACGCTACCCTCAAAGCAAAGAACTGGCATCAGCTGTATGTGCTGTCAATATACTTATAGTGCAAAAGTGTTTACTTTTGCACTAATTTTTTCCCTCTCTTGGTGAAAATGAGTTTTACTTGCATAATAAAAAACCTTTCCATCTCAATGGCTTCGCACTTAGCCTCACTTTAAAAAACAGACCTTGAGCAACTCGGATAGGTCTATATGGCCTTGGCACTCTTGCTTCATTACGCGTGTGTCGCTCATTGAAAACCAGTACAGTTGTAGCTACAGCTGTAGCTAGAGGTCTAAACTGTTTAAAAGATCTCTTTGATAGCGCAGTTTCTTGGATCTTGGAACTTTCTTCTGAGCGGGAATGGATATCTATTCATTATCGAATTATCATGACATGTATATGGCTAAAAGAATTACTATAGTCAATCCTTCTTTATTACAGACTCAAATTGAGGGACAGAAGCAAGTTTCTGCATCATAGAGTGCAAGTGTCTGCATTATAGAGGAAGAGATTATAGTTCAATATCTTCAGGCCGGCCATGGAGAATTCTGCCTACTATAAACAGAAAGGTGTTCGTAAATGTCTTTGTGCTACAGAATTGACCTAAAGTAGAGGTACCGCGAGTTAATTGACTGTAGTGTTTTAACTCGAGATGGCTAATGTCTCTGATCTTACAATCCAACAGTAATGTGATTTGATTGGTTAAACGGCGAAAGAAAAAGAAAGTTTGTAAACAGCAGGTTGTGTTCTTTAACCTGCTGGGGGACGTTTAGGGAGGGTGGGACGGGAGAATTACTGAACGTCACTGACATCCTGATTGAGAAAGTTGTCATTTTTTCATAGCCAATGAATTTGATTCAGTTTGTTTCTCCTGGGGTTTGAAAAGCATTATGGACCCGTTTTTTATAGATGCTCGGCTTATGAGGTAATGCGTGAATTTAATCTGCCACTTTACTGGCAAATAATACCATGTTTATCCCGGCGTCTCCCGCGAAGGGCTACATCATCTGTAAAAGTGGTAACTTAGTGCACTAAAACTGTCTTTCTCGAATCATTTCATAGATTTTCAAACACTCGGAGGGGTTAATGGACCTGCATTTTTTTTCAAGAAATGCCACTGAAAGTGTGAAATAAAGTGTAATAACCATTTAGCTGTTTTAACTGCTGAATATTTCATGTAAAAACAGTCCCGTGGCTTCACTATACGATACGGTAAAATATTTACCCGTAAGCAGGTGAAAGCCCATAGCCTGTGTGCGCTGAAAACATATCGCAAGGGTAAGTTCTGTTTAATTTATCTAAAGGAACCTTAATTTACCTTGAGAAAAATAATCTCAGAAACGCTCGTCAAAATTCTTTTTGGGAAGTCGAGAAAAGTGGATGGTTTTAGAAGTATCCCCTTATAACTATAACAATAGGGTCAGTCACATGGTAGGCTTTTGTAAGATAGAAATTCTATTACGTCTGGCTCTTAATTCAAAGGCTAGCTATTGCGATGTAAGGAAGACTAGAAAAGATATCGTTTCTTTGACCAAGGCAAGTAACAAGCGCAAAGACAGATCAAGTTTAGATGAAAAAAAAAGCGCGCTAAAAGAATGCTGTAGAAAGACTAAACTATTATTGCGATTACCAGCAAAAATCACAAAGAAGGCTTTGTGATAAGTTTTTCCACATATGAAATTATTCTGTGGTGCCATCGCAACAATTTCGATGCTACGCGTGGTTGCTTATCGAGATACGCCAGAATATTCAAGTTCACTGATTATTTGTAAGGAAAAAAAATGATATCAAATTTAGCGAAGATGCGGCAGTATGAAGTCTAAAACAATAAGTCATTTACAGCGAACAACCTGCCGAGTCATAGAATAGGTTTATAAACAGGAAATACTATTTCTAATCTAAGAGCTTGGGACAGTGTAGTTGCAATGATCTTCTTACAAGGATGTGGTGCATAGCAAGCGGGGAAAGTTCAATTTAACTACGTTATATTATAGACTGACAGTGGGAAGACTTGTAAAGATTGCTGTCTGTCTTTTGTTAACAAGTTTTAGGGGAGATTACTCCCTTTATTGTTCGGTTTGATCTCTGAAAGGACAAGACATGACAAGAAACTATTCTTAGCTTAAAATCAGAGTAGAATGTATAAGTATCACTTGAACTAAACGTCATTTCATACCGCTTGTGTCTATTCCTGTATTTAGATTCGCATTTCGTTTTGTGTTTCCTGGAGTCCTTTAAATTGCATTGGGGCTGGATGGTCTCTTGACCTGACGCGATAATGCAACATGACTGAAAACAGTCACTTGTCTGATAGGTCTTAGTGAAAATCCTTGTACAATTAGCTCTAATTAACCCTGCGTCCAGTCTGCGTTTGTTTTTTACTTGCGCTTTGAGGCTTGCGCAGTATTTTTATAACCTGGCCCTGGTTGTTCAAATGTTGAATAGCGCTATCCACTAGATATATCACTATCCAGCGGATAAGTGTTAGAGAAAACAATTGGGTTCCTCAGTCGGCACTGGGTAGAGATACAACCACAGGATACCATCATCCTCCTTTTAAACAACTGGGGCTAGCTCTTAGAATTTATCTTGAATTTTGAACGTCAGCAGGAGAGATATTTGTAAATCAGTGATACGCGTGCAGTTTGTAAATAGAACGTGGCGACTTTAAAAATCAAATTTCTCAAGATGTGACTCAGTTGAGTGAAGTAAAGGATGACAAACAAGCACTAAAGAACCCGTTCACGGGCTATTGTGACTAGAACCCCTTTGAAATAATTCATTGTGGAAAATTAAGTAGTTCAGGCTCATCTAAAAAGCCAATCTCGCCCCCAGGGTCTCTGTCCCTGTCATTGTTGACCTAAATAATAAGAGAGAGAGACTGGGGCGAAGTTGCGATTAAGCGCAGTGAAACTGACGTCAGAGTGATGGCCGCTTGTCCAAAGGTTTCATGTGCAGGTAAATCAAACGAAGCCAGTCAGCTTATTTGCCTGAGTTCGCTCGCTCAAACTTAAGCTTAAAATGAGCGATCTCGTATCGTCCACTGAGAATCAGGCTACAGAAGACAGAGCAAACATGACTGTAAATACCAGCGTCAAGCAGAGAGGGTATAGGGTACTTATCCGCCCCTGAACGACTGCCCAAAAGAGCCTACAGGCAACCACAGGCCTAAGAGGAATTTCTATGAATACAAAATGTTTTTGCCTTTTCGTTCCTAGGTGGAAGGGTGACGCCAGTGGCCATGAAGTCGGCTGTGATATTTTGTTGTGTTCTCGCACTGGTCTCGGTTGCAAATAGTTTAAAGCACAAGACTGGTAAGGGAATTTGTGCAATGTTTAAAATCTCGTCTGAACATTGTTCAAAGAGCACGGTATTTCTAAGATTTTTGATCCATACATTTTATATTTTTTTCCCTCTAGGTCATGGTGGTAGAAAGTCGGTAGTAGTTGCGAATCCCGTCCAAAGTGAGTTACGTTACCCTTAATGACACATTTTCTAAATCAGTTAAATATTTGTACCCGCGATAGCCCTTAGACCGGTAGCAGCGCTCTTTTTTCTTATGAATTTTATTTGATAAACGAGGCCGTAAACTGATAAGAGAGGGCGAGGGGCTGATGGTGGAAAGCGAAAAAAGGCCGCCAACCTCTCCCTTCTCGCCGAACTTCGTGCTCAATCCAGCGTTAGCTTTTTTCCACAGTCTATCCTGCACCTCATCTGCCTACAAGTAGCTTTCTTGTAAAGTTTGTAGACAATTGTCACTAATCAAGACTGTATGTTGTGATTATTAAGATAATACACTGCTACTGGCTAGTAGTAAGGACGGAGATTATTGATGGTATTTGCCCTAGGTATAAGAGGTTTTTTCCTTGCGTGCGGGGAATTCGTCGTGGTCGACCGCGGGCCGACTGATCACTTTAAAGAGTTGACTGAAACCAGAAACCAGGCATGAAAGGTCTCAGATACCCAGGGTCATGTCATTTAAGCTTTAGAAGCAAAAGGTTGACTGTCTTCAAATATTATTTTCTATCGTAGGATCCGCCTGGGAGTGTCATCCGGGTTGCAGGAGGTTCTGTCTTTCTTCCTGTAAAAGAAGCTGCTGTGCACCCGGGGCCCCGAATTACACCCCGGACATGTTTCCACAACTTGTCAGTTACCAAGCCTCCCTACCCCCTCCTCCCCCTCCACCTCCAGCATGCCCTACGGGTTGCCCATCCACTTGTTATCCTAGCTGCGACGCAGGTTGCTGTTTTCCCGTTAATCAAGCTCCAGTTTATCCTCAGTATCCCGCTAACCCATACAGTACTGGATATGGGGGATATCCCACTGATCCCTGCGCCGCACAGGGGTGTTCTGCGGAGTGCGCTCCTCTTTGCAAGCCAGGTAAGCATAGTTAATATTCTTCTTTTGTCAGTTTTCCCCCTCGCATCAGTATATAAAGCTTTTTGCTGGAGAGCCTTATGCGAGCCAGCACACTATTCTCTGTAATAGCGGGAAAAAGCCAAATTTTTGTCGGATGTAAGATCAGAAGCAAGTGCAGTCGATTTGTTTTCTTATTATCAGGGGTATTCACTCATGTGCGAGAATCAACAAAACTCAAGGCAATTTTGGCATCTATGAGCTGCTATCCTCTTACTTTTTGTTGATTAGACTGTTGTCGCTCCCAAGCCTTGAATTTGAGTATTCGGCCAGTGTATTTAGGCAGTAAAGCTTCTCCTGCTACTTCAACTTCTCCTAAGAAGGTCGCTGCCGAAAAGAAACCCCCGCCACCAAAGAAGAAACCTGCCGTAGACCTGAAGAAGCTGGCCGGAAAGACAAACTTTTTGTGTGTACGTCCGTGCCAAAAACTATGCAAGCCTATATGCAAGTAAGTCATGTACTCCAAAAGTATAGGAGTAGATCACATGCACGCAGGACAATGAAATGAACATTTTAAGGGAAAATGTCTTAAAATTTTAAAGATACCTTTTTTGTGAAAGATTAATTGCGCTTAGGTACAAAATTATTCTACTACACGACTTTTTAACATGCAGGTACTATACTGTCTAAACTAGAAAAATGTTAAGATAAATGTAGAATCCATAATTATTATCATCCTGTGAATACTTCCCGCCTGTTCACTTCCTGTAGCTGGGGACCGCAAAAAGTCCCCAGCACATGAGGGACAAAAACTAGGCAGCGTTAACTTTTGCAAGACGTCTGGGCTGCTACTAAGGACTACAGGGAGAAATTGGGCCCCTAACTGACTGGCAAGTCCTGAGTAACCATCCCAGAAACAATTGCGGGACAAATTTCGGCTCCAGCCCCCTTCTCCTTTCTTAAGTGCGCGAGGAGACAATTATCTGTATTGGGCTATCTCTAGGTGACGCATTGACATCTAGAAGAATCAAAACTCGTAGAAAATAATTTGTTAACCGGAAAGCGATGTCAGTGGTAGTATTTTCAAAGGGTCAAATTGATGCAACCTATTTCCGGGGGCAATGGAAGGGGTATACGAAATCGGGGCGCCGGCCCCTGGACATCATACCTCTCGTTTTGTAAAGGAATATGCAATAGGGACGAGGTTGAAATTGATGCAAGCGTAGACGTTACTTACACACGAAAAACAATAAGGGCATAGGTGTTTTACCACTGCTGGTAGCTTATCGCCTATCTCCTGTCACAGATTTGAATGCTGTTTGCCCACGTATAAATTCCATGACTCTCACCCTGCTCCGAAAAAGCCTGCCAAAGATCATCATGTCAAACCTGTCGCCTCACCTCAGAGGGTACCAGTCCCCAAACTGGCCTCTCCACCGGAGCCAACAGAAGGACCGGCGGCGCAGGACCTGCAACCACCTTCACCTTATGCGGGTGGATACCAAAATCCGGATCCAGCAGCAGCGATGATGGCATCCCCTCCGGGTACAGTAGAACCAGGAGAGCCCCTGGTATAACTTTGTATTTTCACCTCCCACGGGAAACCATAGAGAGGGTCCCAAAATGGTGCTTTCTTTTCACCGCCGCAAAATGTTTTTCGTACAGTTTCGATGCTTTTTTATCGAGTTATCTCGAAACTCGAATTACGTTAACTTTTCAGAGTATCTTTCCTACAGATGCTTGAAGAAAGTCCATATTAGATCATTTTTAGAAAAACAGGGGCAAACAATCAGAAGAAAAGTGGTGTACCATGTGTACCATCAATCGGCCGCGCGACAACTTCGAGGAATATGGATGGTTTATTTATATTGAGTCAGAATTATAGATATTTTTGACATCAAAGAATTGAAATGCGACTCACCTTTCTTACCCTTCCTCGACTTCTAATCCTTACCTTAAATTAACCAATTCTCTGGATTTGTCGAAAACTTGCAGGGACACTCTAAATCGAGAGACATGTTGTGTAGATCTAACTTGAAAGCTCTGAATGATACTGTTTACTTTTCAGTATTTTATAAAATTACATTATTTTGCGATATCTTTTCTTTAACGGCGATTGTTGGCATGCACATTCTTCAGTCGTGACAGGACTACTCCTAGACTCATTGCATCACCTGATTAACTAAGCTAACTGTAAACGATCTCCTCCTTCAGAGCCAACATGTCCAGGTGCCTGCCCGATGTCGTGTGCCCCATCTTGTGATTTCTCCTGTTGTTCCTCTTACATGACACCACAACCACAACCAGTTGCCCCAGTGCCTCCTCAGCAAGGCTTCCCTTATGGAGCAGTGCCACCTAACCCTATGGTGAGCAATACTAACTATATGGTAAGTAATACAATCCTATAGTAAGAAATATTATTTCTATGGTGATCAACACTAAGCCTGTGGTGAGTAATACTAATCCCATGGTAATCAACACTAAGCCTATGGTGAATAGTAATAATCCCATGGCAAGTAATACTAACCCCATGGTGATCAATATCAATCCTATGGTAAGTAATACAAATCCTATGGCAAGTAATATTAATCCTATGGTGATCAACACTGATCCTATGGTAAGTAATACGACTCCCATGGTGATCAATACCAATCCTATGGTAAGTAATACAAATCCTTTGGAAAGTAATATTAATCCTATGGTGATCAACACTGATCCTATGGTAAGTAATACTACTCCCATGGTGATCAATACCAATCCTATGGTAAGTAATAATATTATGGTAAGGAATACTAATCCTACAGTAAATAATGCGAGGTTCTATTTGCTGGCACAAAATTTTGCGAATAGGGACAAAGAAACCAGCCCTAAATTTAAAATTAGTAACTCTTGACCAACGTTCAAGTGATACTTGTATGAATTTGGTTTTATATTTCTACTTGCTTTGTACCTATTTATTCACTTCCGTGGGGATGTTAGTTAAATATCTTCCAAACATTAATATGTCCCTCTTTTTTGTAGGCACCAAATCCAGTCCCCCAGGCTCCTCCCTCCCCAGGTCTTGCTCCTCTAAGCTGTCCAGGACAGTCGTGCCCAGACTCGTGCGCCCCACTGTGTTCGCCAAGCTGCTGCGCGGGAATTAGCCGCATGCTCCCAGCAAACTGGGACAAGAGAAACAACGTGCCTCGTGCGGCCTAAACCAAGACGCAGGAAACATATATCGCGGACAAGTGATTGACAGCTTTTTAGGGACTGTCTAACCTTGTATATAAAATTGTCTTTTCTACTCAACAGTTCCTGAATAACGACCTTGTCCGATCCTGGGCTCAGGAAATTAGGTCTTTTACCAGGATCTTTTTCATTTGCAGCGCGTCCTATTTATCAGGTGCATATCTTCCGTTCACAGCAACGCTTACTTAATTTGTTAACGCAAACTTTCAAATGTTCTTTGTGTGAGAGTAACACTAGAACAGCTTCATAATATTCGGACTGGGAAAATGGCAAAAAGAAATTGCGACACTCCAGCTTAACAGAAAAAAAGAAATAAATTTATATGCAGTTATGTATCGGTATAAACGAGGTATACCAGAGACTTTTCTCATATTGACTGGCCACAGTTGATAATCATCTCCAACAGGTACATGAAGAATATATTGCTTAAGACTATGTAACCTCTAGGATCTATGATACGTGGTAATATCAAAGTTCCTATATCCATGAGGTTTAGAAACAATGTCCTCTTGGGACTCTATTGACTAATTTAATGTCACTGACATAAAACACTCAATGGAGCTGTGTAATTCAAGGCCACACTCTCTAATTATTGACACTGTCAATTCGAGGTTACGAGTGCTATTACCAGTGGCGGATCCAGAGAAGAGGCCCGGGAGCCGGCCCCCGCCCCCTTATTTTTAGACCAAACTGGTCCCGAAGGGCCGAAAATTTTTTTTTGAGACCAGCACCCCCCCCCCACCCCACCCCCCGATCTCGGGGTCCGGATGACCGTCCTCCTCCCCCTTATGTGGAGGTCTGGATCCGTCACTGATTACGAGAATAGTTGCACACTGGTCTCTCATAAATCACGTGCCCTAATATATGAGAGGACTGACAAAACATGAGAGAACGATTATTGCAGCTGTTGATTTGGTTTTTCTTTGAGTTCTTAAGTTAGGTAGCGAAGGGCAGTTTTTCTTCCTATCTTTAAAAGGCTTTTTGTGGGCAGGGGAGTTAAGGGGGAGGGGGGATGTTCAAGAGAACTGCTACCTGAGATTGTACCCCGCGCTACGGAACAGGAGACAATAGTGTATGTACTACGCGAGATCGAGATTTAAGAATATGTCTAGTAGATTATACTCTTTCATTTGTTAATGTATATTCAGTACTTTTCTAAAAAACACTTTGCTGTTGCAAAAATGGAAGTCCCGTTGTAACTATTCTCAAGGCTAGATAAGCCGTTTACATGAAATAAAGTTTATGTTTTTTTCCGCTGGTCGTGAACGTAGTTAAGATGGTGAAAATGCATCTTGTACCCGGCAAATCTTATTCTGTGTGAAACGTATCAAATAAACCAATTGTAAATAGCTTTTTGTCTAAAATTTTATTTCAATTGTCACTGAAGCCCGAAAGCTTTTACGGGTTATGTTTATTTTTCTATTTTTTTCTCTTAGCACTTAAGTCCGTGATGAAGTTTACGATTAGACATTTTCCAGAATGACAATATTTCAAATGAGAGGCAGATATATACTACTGCACAGGCCTTTCTATGGGGACTTTGAAACTCAACAAAACGGACGGGTGGAATAAAAAAGTGCACGACCCTCGTAATTTGTTTACTGCACAGTCATTCTCGGCCCAGCAGGCAGACCATTAAGAAAGAATTTCCGCTTACTAACTCCTAAGCATTCTTTTCTGAAGGAAGTAAATGTTGCTAACCACTTTCAGAGCTTTCTGCTGTGAAATTGGAAAAATATGATCGCGGTGGCAAAACGCGCTAGCAGAATGCTTACGATTCTAGTGTCCTTAGTATTCTTGTCGTAATTTTCTGGGCGTGTTCTGTTCGGGTGTTTTGTGTAGGCAATAATACGTTCTAGTGGATTAACTTTGATTTAGCAGCAGATAATAATCACCACGCTTTTGGTGGCTCAATTTTCTGCCTTATTCATTTTACCAGGTGACTAGACTGATAAACAGGTCCGCATTAACCTCGCCTGACAATAAGTGTCGTGTATTTAATAATTCAATGGTATATCTTTATTTCCTTCTTTTACGAATCTTTTCATCAAAACGTACCGGCAAAATACTAGTCAGAACAAACTAAAAAACACGTTGCTGAGAGGTATGTTTTCTTATTATTAGTGGTTTTGCCATTTTTCGAAACTGTCTCAACTTTTCCTGTTTCGTGTTTCTTTAAATTTCCCATAATTATTTACTTTCCAAAAATATCAACACACGAACTATTTATTGAGACAACGCTCTGTTTCCATGATTTTCGTGGGAAAATGGGTCCACGGTTTTTCCTTTTCGTAACTGTTTAACTACTGCAAGTCTGGGTTGTTTTCGTTGTAAAACCATAACATATAAACAAGCAAGCAAGAATCAAGGAAGCAACTAAAATTTTAAAAGGTCAAAATTTTGTTGTCAATGTATGCATGAAGTACACATAGAGATAAACCAGTTACTTAATCTTTTTTGGGTTTTACTGTAGAATTATTGCTAGTTCTTGATTGTGCTAACCAACTGGACCGTTTTTTTTTTAATGGGGGAACGAAGTGATAACTAAACAAAATGAGGCAGGTACATTTGTCGGCTTCGTAATGAATGTCAATGAAAAGCTTCCACAAACAAACAACCTGTATCCAGTGTATATTGCGATATTTTTGACAAAAGTTACATTCCGCGTCTGTACTTATAAGTACTTTGAGTTTAACTGCATATTTGCATGTTATGGTTTCTAAATACGTCAGAGCATGCGAGTTAGCCATAGAAATCGACTCAAAAAAATCACGTTAACTGAAATTGAAAGTATAGTGAGAGAACTAACATTCACTGGTCTGAAGTGTTGCATACATCAAGACCGCTGGTTTATTATCGAACGAGTTTTATTTCATCGGATGAAGAGCTCCGCATTGATCTCAAGGCGGGGCGGGGTTGAGTTAAGCGGGGTATACTATAGCAGTATTTTGCTGGGGTCAACCTGCGTCCCATCCACGGGTATATATAGCTTGACCTGTTAAAAAACAAACAAACAAAAACAAAGAAAACAAAGAAAAACAACCTTACCTTAGGATCCGTCATAATGCCCAATCCTTACTTGATTTCAGGGACTGGGCAAGGACGGACGGGTTCTCCATAGGAGATCGTCTTCAAACGCGGAAAATGTTGCAAATCGAGAGTATTTTCATTCACTTCATATAGTGGAGCACTCCACATGATATAAGGAAAATGAAATTTATTTCTATACACTGACCTTGATTTTTTTATTTATTTATTCGCGTGTCTTGCTCTTTCAGGTAGTCCGTCATGTAAGCCTGCACAAAACGTCCCGAGCGATTTAACCCAGGCTTACATGAAGGAGTACCCGCTCTTTCCTTCTCCTCCTTTCATCCTCTTGTACTCCACGTCTTTTTTGTTTTGTTTTGTTTTGTTTTTTTTTTCATATTTGTTAAATTGTTTTGACATTTGTCTCCCAGGCTTTTGAAGAGAGGCTACTCAGGCATGTCAGGATGGGCAGTGTGTCTCTCAAGCATATTTTTGTTTTCAATCATTCAACAAGGGGAAGGAAGCCCATTTCCAAAAGACAAATTTGAAGTGGAAAGGGGTAACAATAATGATTTTAATCGTTTTAAAAACCAACTCAGTACGGAGACACGCTATGTCTTAAGATATGTATACAACACCTGTTTTCCTATTTTTAGAATCCTGCTTTTGCCAAGGGTAAAAAAGAAACATCATGATATAAAAATACCTTGTCGTCTTGACAAACATATGACAAGACGAAAATAAATGTAAAAAAAAGATGATGTTTGCATTGATTAGTGGACGCCAGGATATATAAACTTCGAGAAACTACCCATTCAGCCCTAGTTTGGATGTAATACATACATAATTCATGTAATCTCCCAGAGATACTACAACGGCATTCCATATCAGGAGATGATAATGTATGATCAATTTTGCAGATAAACACAGCTTAACGAAGAGACAGTATCCGTATTATCAACGAGCCCCAATGCTTCGTGCCTATGTCGACCCATATCAAAGGAGTAGAGTGTCTCGTAAGCGACCTCCTCGTGTAGGCAAGAAAGGTAATTCATGTTAACATAATTCGGATAGTCTGTTATATATCTTCACGTACAAGCTCACGTTTCATGATCTGTTCGATTTTTAAGGAAATTGCCGAACAATTTGCCAGCACAGATGTACTCCTGACTGTGATTTCCGTTGCTGTGTAGTACCATCTCAACCCATTCAGATTCCACATCCCCTGCTCCGCCCCGCTGTACCGGTGGAGTCCTGTGCGTCGTACTGTCCAAGTTCCTGTTTTCCTGAATGTCGTCCTAGCTGCTGTAAGCCACAACAAGTCTCCATTCCAACAATGTCATCAATGCCAGCACCATTTATGCCTCCGCCTCCTCCCCCTCCCCCTCCACCCTGTCCAACCAGCTGCCCCTCGTCTTGCTACCCTCAGTGCTCTCCGTCATGTTGTAAAGCGTCGCCTGGGTTAGCGCCCCTTTTACCTCAGGGTCAGTGCCCTCATCCCGGATGTGCGAAAGCATGCTATCCAAAATGCGCACCTATATGCTGTTCTTCTACTATCGCCCCTCAAGTTCCTGCTTATCCGCTATTACCTCGATTCCCTTCTGTTCTTTCTCCTCCATCCCCACCCCCGATAGTTATCCCACTTCCGCTTCCGGTTCCACAGTGCCCCTCTCCTTGCGTACCTTCATGTCTCCCAGCTTGCACCCCTCAGTGCTGCGCAGTCACCCAGCCACTATCACAACCACAGGCGCTACCCCCTCCCATAATAATTCTGGAGCCTCCTTCTCCCACTCCTTTTTTAACATGCCCTGCTGCCTGTCCAGCCACATGCGCCCCACAGTGCACCCCAACCTGTTGCTCTCCACCCACAAAAATAGCTCCACCTCGACCCCCGCCAGTACCCCCTCCTGCACCCTCATCATCTGCACCTCTCCCAATCGCTGCGCAGTCGTGCCCTGGCTCTTGCCCTGACACATGCGCACCAAGCTGCAACAAAGAGTGTTGCTGTGGACCGAAATATAACACTAATGACGTCAGAGGCCTATACCCATTAGATAACACTCCAGATTGCCCTTTAAATAACTAAAGGTCTTATCAAAGCGTCAAAGACAATATTTCATGTGGAAAAAATATTAATATCACCAATATTGATACCACCAAAACGACATTCCCTCACTACAAAAACAGCACAGAGTACTAAATATAGTTTATAAGTCGATCGAAAATACGAAAGGGCGTTCAATCAGGAAGGCAAAATGCGAATTGTAATCAGGAAGGCAAAATGCGAATTGAAATCAAAAGCAGGGAAAAAAGTGTAAATCATTACAAGAATTGGGGCTTTTTTAATTTCTAGCTCTAATAGGCTTAAGAGTCCTTGAAGCATTGGACTCGGAACCACATTACCGTTTAAAAGTTTTTTTTAAGGTGGGGGTGGGGGTGCTTCAACAATATATGGACGCTCGTTAATTGACCACAGCTGGTGTGGTAGACCATATCAACTGTTCTTTCCTCTAGTTTTTGTGGCAAGTTTATTTTGTATCCAATCTATTAATTTATTTGTGTATGTGTGGTCAATTAGAAAATATACGAGTTTTTATATAGGACATAAAAATATGAATGACGATGCAAAAAATCCATTTTGCTGAAGAAAGATGTAAAACCTGAATTGATGGCTTGTAAATAAAGTGATAGTCTCATTAAATGGTAATAACACGACTGTAAACTCCCCTTATAAGCCCTGGGCTTGAGTCAATAAAGACGAAAATGGAAAGTGGAGATTGTTTCTGTATCCATGTTGTCCAAAGTATTAAGCTTAGAATCATTACCATGTCCACAAATTTGACTATAGAGAAAGAGAAAGACAGAGAAAACGAGAAAGTAGGCGACAGGCCAGCGAAGCTCAACAAGAAAAATAGCGACAGAGAGCTAGAGAGAGATAAAAAACAAAGGAGACATTTTTTGTTGGAAGAAAAACATGAAAATTTTTTAGGGGCGGTGAGAAAATGAGAAATGCTAGCGGTCATCAAGACGCAACTGAGCGGCAGTGAAAAAAAAAAGTGAACAAGAACATGTACATTTCCTCCATAAGGGTGATGTTACACGGAACGATCCGCAACGACGATTTTTAGTTCAACACAGCGTTGCAATGTTGGAACAATGTTGTAATTATTCGAAACAATATCACAACAGTGTTGCAACGCTGCCGTGTTGCGCTAAAAATCGTCCTTGCAAAAAAGGTGTGCTGCAAGTGCAAAGCTGCTTTTTGCTAATTAGACCTATTGTTGTTTTTTTCACCCTTCTCGTTGCTTTCGCCGCCTAGCATTAAGGTGATGTTACACGAGACAATTCGCAAGGACGATTTTAGCGCAACACAGCGACGCAATGTTGGAACAATGTTGAAAGCATTCGAAGCAATGTCGCAACAATGTTTGTGACGCTGTATTGGGCTAAAAAAATCGTCGTTGCGAATCTTCGCTTGTAACATCACCTTTACACGATTTTATATTTTGTTTGAGCAAATTATAAATATTATCGAGAGCGATCGCTTTTATCAGAAGGTCTTGTAAACGTACGGGGGTGGGGGATTATAACCGGATTAAAAAAAACCGTTTAAAAACAAGTTACATAACCGTGCTGATCAAAACACTTTTTGAATTTACTCGCTTTTCAAGCTTCAACACTTCGTAAAAGAATCAAGTTTATTTTAACAAAAGCTAGCGGGGGACTTATAACCGGCGATCCGGCGAGGCTTAATAGCTCACTTCGGAAAAAAGTGATAGCCTGGGACCCAAACTAGGCGCGCGCGGATTTATGGGATTATTTAAGGGGAAGTGAATGTAAACAAGCATGGCGGAAAGCGGAGTGGAATGTTCCAGCGGGGTAAAACAGCTCAAAATAGCAAAACGGAAGGTGGGATTGAATAAAAAAAACATGAAAATGTCAAACTGAAGCCTAGGGCGATTTTACTTCGAGAAAAACCAGAAGAATGCAAATCCGTGTGCTATCGGAGTTCAACATCAACAGTAGCGTTCTGAAGCAAAACGTACATATTAGTCTCGATCGCTGGAGACGTCTTGCCTTTGGTATTCTATAAAATGCAAGACCAGGGGAGTTCCTGAAGTTATTTGTGCACAAAGGCACAAAAAAAATTACATGTCTTGTCATACTTCAAGGTGGACTGCTCGACTTGTCCCCCAAATAATCCCATAAATGCACGCGCGCTTAGTTTGGGTCTCAGGCTATCACTCTTTTCCGAAGTGAGCTATTGTAACCGGATGTATATTTTGTTTACAGGCAGATACATACATTCATATTTTATTGGTTCGTCCCCACAGGGCTTTTCAGAGTCAATGTTACAATAATAATTTTAAAAAACACAATTACACACAGAAAGCTAAAAACACGAAAAACAATTAACTAACTAAAGGAGACATCCAGAAGTAGTCGCCCAAGTTACCGCTTAAAACTAGTCACTGATTCGCCTAGCTAGCTTGAGCGGCTGGCTGACCCTAGCTGTAACTCATTCCATAATGACGTCGCTCTATATTCAAGGGCCTTTGGCCACCAGTAGAACGAAAAAGTGGTATGCTTAACATTTCAGAGTTCCTGGTTGTCCTTGTTGAGACGGCCGATCTTTTTACGAACTTTGATATGTTAAGTACAGATGGCCTATAACTGTGGGGCTCTTGTAAGCGGAAGTTTTTGGTATGTCACTGCATTGTGCATTTAACTGGACCAAAGCCTGCAATCTGGAAAGAAAAGATGGGGCATCTACGCTATAATTTGTCAAGTCGCGTTATAATTCAGCACGATGGCTCGTCTGCGAGCGACATAGATTGAGCTAATCCTTTTTTATGATTCGCTACTTTCTGATGGGTATATCTAGCCTGCGTTGCAGACACTCTAAACTTTCGGTATTGTGTAGAGCTATACAAATGGTTTGGACGATGCGTGGTCCGGTTGCAACGCTAGCTAGGGCATATCTAGGCCGCTCGGGATTCTCCCTTTGTTCAAGGAAGCAACGATTTCCCTCTAACTTCTCTCGATTATAAAAAGCAAGAAAAAGAAATTGCCCAATATCTAGCGGTCTTGACCGAAAAGCCTTGGTCAATAACGTCATACTGTAAGTATTAAACTTGGAGAAGAAAACCGTTTTCATGGGTGGTATCGTTGATGCGCGGCTCGAAACGTGTCTTTTTCCTCAAAACGTTTTGTCCTGGAATTCCCTTGTATGCCTTTCTTGATCGACAATCTCAATTCTGGTCGAGAATGGATGTAGACATAATTGGCGAAGTATTTGTGACAGAAAGATCTACTCGACAAATGAAGAAAAAAGAAGAGAAATAGAAACAAACACAGAAACAAAACCAGTGTGTGGAACTTAAATTTTTATTCATGACATCATCGACTTTAATTGAATACTTTTTCCCGAAAATGAATGAGATTCCCCTCAAAAAAGTGGACTAAAAAGGTCTCAAATACTGGTTGAAAAATCCTTATTTTTTGGCTGCCCAGGCGGACTGCAGAATTGATTAAAAATAAATTGAAGAGATTGAAACATCTTCCCATGCGGAAGGTAGAAGAATACTCTGCTTGCTCAAGTATACATTTTATGTTTAGAGAATTATTACTTTTATCCAAAAATCAAAATGTTCGATTATTATGTATATAATTGACCTAGTTAGAAACCAGAAGGGAACTGGAGCCGAAATGCGTCCCGCAATTGTTTTCTGGGATAGTTACTGGGGACGCGCCGGTCAGCTATTGGTCAATTTTTCCCCAGAGGTCATTGCAAAAGTTAACTCGGCCCAGTTCCCTTCTCGTTTTTAAAGTTGCAAATGCAGACTGGCTCAAAGTTTCTTGCAGCACCAAGAAAATTAAAGGCCCACAACTCAGCAAAACTCTTGAAAAGATCACTGTGCCAAAACAAATTATACAAATTCTTGCTCTTTCTTGATCATAATCTCACCTTAATACCCTCCTTGATTGCCAAATACTTTCTTAATCATGTCATTTGAAGGGTTGATATTTCCTAGCACATGTGGGCTGTTTGATTCCAGCTTCCGCCAGACAATCTCTGCTGCTAGCGTTTGAGCCTTGAGTGAAGGATGAAATCCAATAAATGGCTCAAATAATTCAAAAGCATCCCCACCTTTAGATTTCCATTCCTAAAAGAGAGTAACAAAACATATTTTGTGAAATGACTAACATACTAACAACGCCAGCGAATATAACAGAATTAAATTATGTCTGGTCACAAACTGAGAGCGCCATTGTTTTACACTCATCTCTTTTCTCTTTCAAATACAGAAACCACTCACCTTGCAAACAGTTCTTTACTACGGAGATTCCGCTAATATAACGAACGGTAGCAAAGATACAGAAATGTTCTGCTTTATCCTTACTTTTGTTAGAGAAAATAGTTTTTTGTCACAGAGAGGAGGGGGCGGGATGCCTTAACACGTCTGACCTTGTCTTTGGGATGTTTTTCACGTTCCCCCGCTGAATTCTCGTTCCCAGAGCTTCGGTCCTTTTCTCAGCGTCGTGGATCAGAATGACGTTTCCCTCAACCCACTGCGTTCAGACTCGTACCCAGTCGCTATTTAAGTGTTTTTTGGGATGAGAGAAGATTGGGGATTAGGTTGAGGCGCGCGCGGGGTCTCATCCCAAAAAACACTTAAATAGCGACTGGGTACGAGTCTGCGCTGCGTTGAAATATTTCACAAACAACGTGACAGCAACTTTAAAACATTTCAATGTTTACCTCGATTAATTCCTCCAAGGATAAATTCAGGAAATTGACATCAAAATTTTCAAACTTAGTTGTCTTGGCCACAAACTTCAATACTTCAGACAACCGAGCAGCTCGTTCACTAGTTTCATTTCTGATGGTCGCATTAGAATTCAGCCAACCAAAGCAGGGTGAAATCTGCAGACAGTTCAAAAAGTTGAAAAGACTTTCGTATGTCAAGTCTCCTCTCAACTCGCCAACTGGATGGATGTGCTTATGAACAGTTTCATAAATGAATCGACCGTCAACAAGACTTAAGAGAATGACATGACTCCCATTTGGCAGGCGTTTGTCCAAACTTCGCAGTGTTTCCATCACGTTTTTGTGCATTTCCTCAGGGGTTGTCATATTGTGTAAGTCAGCCTCACAAGTGCACACGTCATTTGCGAAAAATGCATAGAACACCAACGCAGGTTGATCACGCTTCTGGTCACGTGCCATGCTCTTGATCAGCAAGTTTGCGTCAAAGGACGCTGCACCATTTCTTGCCAGATTTTGGTAATCTCGATGGTTGCAGTGGTTTCTTTCCCACAACTTCAGGTAAATGGAGTCTATATCATGACCTTTTTCTTCTGGCCACCTGCAGAATAGAGAACCCCGGGCATAAACATTTTTTTGACTTTGAATGGCAAATTCCCGGGGCTGGGGACTCTTGAGCTGTCAAATCCCCCGGGGTGGGGACGAAAAAAGAGGGTAAATGCCCCGTCCTCCGTCAACTCTGTAAAATTTTTCATTGATCGCATAGTCGAGTAGTGTCATTTTAAGCATTTTTTTAATTTTAATGTGCGATTTTTTGTTTCAATTAACGTTTTCCTTTGTAATAGTGCTATTCTAATGAAGACTTCACGCCGTGACGACACCAGTTTATGGTTTTTGTTATAAAGTTAACGTTATTGACATTAAAATTAATAATGTGCTGTTATGAATAGTTTTATATATATGAAAGGATGGTCTTCAAATAATAACAACAACAGAAATTTGATTCAAAAAATACAAAAAAAACGTTGATTCACGTCGATAGCTTCCGATTTCGCTACTCTTACTTTTGAAAGAGGTCATTTACCCCTATGTAATTCTGGCTTGATAAGCAATGAAGAAATGTATGCATAAAATGGAGAAAATACCTTTACAAACCTCTTCAATTTTTTCCCGTCCTTGACAGATGAACCAATCTGCTTGTTTTTTTCAGTAAAATCCTCTAAGTACTTATATTTTGATAGGAAACCGCGTGAGTGTCAAAAGCTCGGGGCTGGCCCCGGGGTTAGCAAATGCCCGGTCTCCGGGCAGTAAAAAATTTGCAAATGCCCCACCACTGGTCCTGACTTGAAGGCGGGCAAATGCCCCTCAGTAGCCCCGGGTGCGGGGCTGGGTGCAGCTGGAATTGACTGATGCATTACTGGGCAAAGACAATTAACACCAAACGATTGTTCAGCGTCAAAATCCAGGTTAATTGAATAAGGAGAAAATTTTTCAAACGCATCATATGATTGTGATGGATGTGATGATCGTATTTAGTTGAGAAAATACTAGCAAACAGAAAGTACTTAGAAACAGCCTAAAGAAAAAACAAAAACTTAGAGGTATTTCCTCCTTTTGGGAAGTTGAAAACAAACTCCTGTTGAACTTGATAATGAGGAATTGCGAAATACAGATAGAGGGCTAAAATTACAATCTTTAGAATTATTTTAACTGAGTAACGCATCTCCTAAAAGTGTCACGCGCGTTTGAATCTAACAAAGACACCGTTGCGGCTGGGGGGGGGGGGGGGGGAGATTGGGGTTGCTCTTCCTTATTTGGCCTAGGCGGGTATGTGCCACTCAACAGGGTATGGGTCAGGGTTTTGACTCTTTAGCCTGTTCCGGGCATTCAGATAGTTTAGATGGGGAAAAAAAAGTGAGCCCTCTCTCTATTTTCGCGCCGCACTCTACTATCTGAACACCCCGGAATTCACTACTTAGCGTCTTGAAAAGGGTGTCTTTTTGGAACGGAAATCTTTACAATGCTTTTTCAAAAAAATCTAATTCCGTAATGTTAGTTTAAAAAATACATAATTCTCGGTGCAAAACTAAATGAATCAGGGTCATGAAATTAGGTCTCTTGTCTTAAACAAGGTAAGAGGTTTGAAGGCCTCGGCGGCAAACCTTCCTTCAAACTTCGCTTGAGTGACCTTCCCAGTGGGGATGGGAACAAACGGGACCCCCAGGTCCCATGAAGGTTACCCTCCCTACCCATAATCACAACCTATGACATTTGGATAGACATACACGTACTATCTTTAGGTCTCTAGTGGTTCGTTTACAGAAACAGAAAATCGAAGTAGCTGTTATCTTGAACGAGGCATTTTTAACCTTTTAATCCCCAATATCAACATGCCTATTCTCCACACTGTTCTTCATACAATTCTTGTGTACTTGTAGGAGAGAAACCTGGGAACAGGCTTGATATTGGGGCTACTAAAAACATTTCCAGCCTGCGGCCAGAGCAGGATTTGAACCCGGGGCGACCAAATCATACGCCTCAATCCTTTCCACTATGCGACCTCCCACAAGCTACTTCATGACTCCTTTTTGCAGCAAGCGGTTACTCGACCTTTCAAGGTATGTAATAGCCCAATTTTGATATATTAAAATACTAACATGACTAAGGGGCTTAAGGGACAAAATTGCAAATTCTTCACGATTCCATTGTCTCGCAATTCCCAGAAAAGACTTGAGCACAAAGTAGTATAAAAACGGCCATATAATACTATTATAAAAAAATACTGGCGATGATACGGGGAGGCTATTTTGTTCAGGCTTCAGGTATGTCAATACCCTGCGAGCAGAGTCAATCACAATCAACTTACGTCATATCTACTTTCGAGAGGCCGTTTATCATCCAAACAAAGCGGAAATAAACAGTGGCATTCAACGGAAACATCTGTCATTCAAACAACTGACGAAATCCTAAATGCCATTGACAAAAAGAAACTGACTGCAGTTGTCCTCCTTGATCTAAGCAAAGCTTTCGACAGTATTGACCATCAAATACTCCTCGCTAAGTTACAGGACATTGGTGCGTCCAGACCTGCGATAAAATGGCTCGGAAGCTATTTAACCTCGCGATACCAATTTGTGCGAATAAATACAACTCTGTCGACCAAACTACCTGTTAGTTCAGGCGTTCCACAAGGGAGCATCCTTGGCCCATTACTCTTTAACATCTACGTTAATGATCTCCCTTCTGTGCCAGAAAATTGTACATCGCAGTGTTACGTCGACGATACCAAACTTCTCATGTCATTTCAACTCCGCGATCAGCACGAAACGATAGAAAAAATGAACAAGGACTTGTTAAGCATTAGGAATTGGTGCTTTGATAATCAGCTTTTACTCAACCCAGATAAAACAAAACTAGTGATATTCGGCAGCCGGCAAATGACTGCTAAGGTTAGCGACTTTAGGCTATTTCTATTGGGGAAGGAACTCGAGCCCGTTAAGGCTGCAAGAGACCTTGGTGTCACACTGGACTCTAACTTAACATATAATGAGCATATTGTTTCTACTGTATCCTCATGCATGTCACGTTTGGGTCAAATTAACCGCGTTAAGCATATTTTTAATAAACACGCGCTAATTATTATTATAAATGCCTTAGTTTTTAGTAAATTATTCTATTGCTCTTCTGTTTGGAGCAATACTACTCAAACTAATCTGGACAAGCTCCAAGCAGTACAGAATTTCGCTTGTCGTATTTTGAGCGGCGCTAAAAAATTCGATCACATAACTCCTTTGCTAAAAGACTTGCGCTGGCTACCAATCAGGCAACAACTTTATTTTCGTTTTGCTGTTCTGGTTTTTAAGTGCATGACGAGTTGTGCTCCGGAGTATTTGACATCAAAGCTCGTTGGAAGATCCGCCGTCTCGACAAGGAATACGAGAAATTCTCAACTTTTGAACATACCACTCTTCCGCACTGCCAGCGGCCAAAGGACCTTTCAATATAGAGCAACCTCTCTCTGGAATGAGTTGCAGCCTGCGCTCAAACTTAGCCCATCCGTGACGGAATTCAAGTGTTTACTCAGGCAAAAGCTTCTTAATGACTGCTTTATTTAATTAATTTAATTAATTTTATTGACCTTTGTCTTCTTTTATCATTGTTATATTCTTATTGTCATGTACTTGGTTTATAATTTTGTAATGTAAAATTGACTCTGAAAAGCCCCGTGGGGACGAGCCAATAAAGTATGTATGTATGTATGTATGTATGTAAGTATCACAGGAAAGGGTAAGGAAAACTGTCTGTTTGGTCCTTCGAGTCCCGAAAGGGATAAAAGACGAATTTAATGCTGTGAAGACAGTGAATTTTAAGTAGTTAAAGCCAGAATGCAAATTTCCAAACTAGTTAATATAAAAGGGATACCGTTTGTCATTTGAAGGTATACGAAAGGGGTATCTTTGCAGTCAAAAATGTTACATAAGAGGGTAAGAGGTCGGACCTCGTGGGGCGCCTCTCAGTATAAAACTTTGTTGACCTACCCTCCCCCCCGGGATGTTTACTCATCAGACGGGGGTTTAACAACCGTTTCGAGTAACATGTCAGTGGCATGTATTAATTTATGGCTCTTGTTTAGCTAGCTTACCTGGACTCTCTTAAGTATCCAGAAAAACCAGACAGCTGAGGCCAGTCGAACTCATTTCCGAGGATAAAGGAAAAATTTTGAAAAACTTTACCCGAAATCAGCCGTGCTGTTACCCACTCTGGTGGAATATGGAAATTCGCTGCAGCTGAATCACCAACAACAATCAAACCAAGATACCCAGTGTCTGAAAAATAATTGTTAAAACTAACATTCAATTTTTTTCTCACTGAAAAAAGCCTGGTATCAAGGAGCCTAAAGACAGCATTTTAGGGGTATTGCATGGCTGATGAGTATCTTTTTTCAAGTCGATTTTCTGTGCAAGAAGGATTTACTCAAAAAGAATAATAAAATAAAACAAAACTCCGACCCAGAGTTCATCAATTCTTAAAAGGACAGCCTACTTTGCGCCTACAGGCTCAGGTAGGCTAAGAATGACCAATCCAACCAATCTTACCAAGGGTGCTCCGGTTGAGACATTCTCACCACGCCTAA